>NW_012115500.1:4913323-4966711 GCF_000951035.1 Colobus angolensis palliatus | reverse complement strand
AAAGAAAACTTGACCTGATCTCACACCATATACAAAATTACTTTTCAGTCTATCATAGACCTAAATGTAACAACTAAAACACATAACTTTTAGTACAAAGCAGGAGAAAAATATTTACTTTTTTTTGCAATAGGAATTGCAATAGGAAAGGATTTCTTAGATTGCACACAAAAGCAGAATTATAAGATTAAACAATGATAAGAATTATAAGATTAAAGAATGATAAATTAGACTTCATTGAAATTTAAGACTTCTGTTCTTTGAAAGACATTGCTAAAAATAAATAAAAAGCAAGCCACAGAATTAGAAAAATATTCATAATACATATTTCTAATGAAAGACTGGAATCCAAAATCCACAAAGACCTCTTACAACTTAATACTAAGATGACAAATAACTAAAGATGTACAAAATATTTGAACAGGTATTTCAGAAAAGAAGAAAAATAATCAACATTCACACAAAACAATACTCATCATCCTTATTTGTCAGTGTTGGCCTAGAGGTAGAGCTAGGCATTCTTGATTACAAAGAGGCAATTGAGAATTTAGATATGTTTTATGCCTTTAATTAGAAGAGAGATTACACAGACATATAGACATTTGTCAAAACCATCCAACTGTACACTTTAAATGTGTACATTTTATTTTATGTGACTTATACCTCAAAATTTGATTTTCGAAACAGTAAAAAGCATTAGAACAAGGAAGTTAAATGTGAAGAAGATGGGGAGAAAGAGTGGCCAAGGAGGTATGAGAAAACTCAGGAGGATGTGTGCATTGGATACCTCTTGAGCCCTACCTAAAATGCTCATGGCCATACCCTCTCACTTCTAACCTTCTGTCATGCATTGAACCAGCTTGATACTAACAATTTTCCAATCTGAAAGTATGAAGGAATTAATATGCACGGAGCCATCTTTGACTAATGGAGTATGAGAGACAATTAACGAAGCAGTCAGTATCAAAATGCATTGTGTATGGTTCCATAGGGATTACTAACTTAACAATGCACCCTGTGTTGGTTTTTCATCCTTCCTTGTTTTACTCATCTGGTCCCTCACTTCCTTCCTAAGGTCATGTTACAATAAACTGCCTTCATCCATGCTGTTATTACACATTCCGCTTTTTAAAAATGTGGGCTAGAATACAATTGGAAAGCAAGTAATATGATCATGAAGATATCTGAAAAATGTATGCTTATTATGTCCTAGACATGCTTTAAAATCTCCACATATATCAACTTATTTAAGTCTGATAACAACCCTATTTTATAGGTGAGAAAGCAGAGGCAGAAGAAAAGTAAGTAATGAGTAGGAAAGTGGCCAACAATAACAAATGCCACTAAAAATTATGAAATTCAATGGATTTGACAATTGAATATTATTGATAAACTTTATACAAGAAATTTCAGTGGCATAATGGTAGTAGAATCCAGATTTGATGAGAATTTTTTAAAAAAACTTAACTAATCAGTCTCCAGTTGTGAAGATATATAAATGTCATAACACTTGGAGGAATATTAAGAAATACTGTGTTGCATAAATTTAACAAAGCCTTCATATGCACTCAGATTCTAAACTTCTCTGAATCTCTTTAATACAGCTATTGAGAACTTGAGGGTTTGCAGTAAGGAACATTCTTTTGGCACTTCCAAAGATATGAGTACTTTAATAAATAAAGTGAAAGAATAATGTAATGTGTTGTTAATCTAAGAGAAAAGGGAAGAGTGAATATGATAGCAGTAAGAAGAAATGTAAAAATATTCAAGGCCAATTCTGATGACTTTCAAATGTGTCTTTATCATGAAGGAAATTTTGTATCCCAGTGTGAATTCACCAAAATAATCTGTTTAATATTTCAGTTTTCTTTGTGGCAATGCTGGGTTATATATTCTTATTTCTCTATGAATGCTAAATATAAAATAAGAAAAGTATGGACATTAAGTCCAACAAAGGACTATTGATTTGAGAAAATAAAACTTTATTTAACATTTGTCATGCCCATCCACAAGCCATATTGTCTGTCTACGTAAACTCTAACACTTCACATTATTAGTAAATGAACACGTGACATATCTATTATGAGTTTGCAAGGTCATGATTATTAATCATTTTTTCTGCTATGTAAATCAATATGATAAGTTACAAACTCCAAAATGAAACAAATTATAAACACCCAACTCAAAATCCTGGTCTCTAGTTTTGACTCTAATCAATGCAAAGTCTGGATTTGAGAGTTAGCCAGTATGTTCAAGTATAAGTCCCAATAAATAAGACAGCAGTTGATATTCTTAGTAGACTTGTGGCAATTGCTGTCTGTCCACCATCTCTGTTGGCACATCATCTCAGCTAATAGTCTCATCATTGTAACAAGTGCTGTCATTTATCAGGTATTCATCACTTTAAAATGAAACTAAACTTGAAACAAATTGAAAGCAAAACTTCATAAGATGTCTGTACACTCTAGAAAGAGGAAGATGCTTGGCAGGAATAAATATGTGCTGGCAACACATCTCCTCTCTTATTTCAAGGACAAAATTGAAACCATATTTTCATGGGGGTGCAAACACTGATTGCTATATGTTCTTATAAACAGAGAACTACAAACAGTACTGCAGCATTCTCTTGATCCTCCTTCACTTTTATGTGAAGTCCAAAAATGTATCAGTTAAAGGAGGTTTTTGAATTCAATTCAAAAACCAGACAGGGATTCATATGTCACAAGTAGAGGCAGGCCACATTCTAGGTAAAAACAAAAAAACAAAAAAAAACAACTACACTTGGGTTCAATTTGAAAGATTTAAAACTATTATTCACTAATGTGTATAAAATGAATAAGCACAAATCATGGACTATCTCAAAGTTTTATTTAAGTCATAAGTGTTGTCCTTTCATCTGTCTTCCTTGCTCTACTAATGGTCAGGCCTGGTTATCCATCCAATGTAGGCAAAGTACTTCTTAATCACTTTCCACTTACTTCCCTTCAAGAGTTTTATCATCACCTGCAAGACACTGCATTGTTTAGTTTCTACCATCCTTTGGAGCTTCATCTCTCACCACTCTGTCTACTTTCTCTAATAAGCCCCAGCCACATTGACTCTTTCAGTTCCTCAAACACTCTTTGGGTCTTTCTGCTCTGCCTAACAAACCATTTCCCATCAGTGTTCACCTGGTTAACTTGCACGCATTCTTCAAATTTAAACTTTAATACCACTTACCTCACGAAGATGATCCTCCACCCCAGATTATCTCAAAATACCTATCGTGTTCTTTCATCACATCCTTTGCTTCTTCATAGCACCTATGATTAGAACAAAATCATTAATTCTGAAATAATTTATTTAATGTTTGAGTATAGGTTGCTTAAAGACTATCTTGTCTGTGTTGTTGGTCATCAGGTCTTAAGTATTAAAATTAGTGCTCTAATTACTTAAGTGCATAAATAATTATTTGGGAAAGGAAAAAAAGGCAGGAAAAGAAGGAGGGAAAGGGAAGTAAAGAATAGAAAAGGAAGCACAGACAAAAGAGAGAAATGGAAGGAGTAAAAAAGGATGGAAGAAGAAAAGATGATAGTAGAGAATGGAGAAAAGACTGAATGCCTATTAACCAAGTTTTGATATGTAAAACAGAGAGCAATTATCAATCATCATGTATATAAATACAATGGCCAAGTGAAAAAATGATGTTGAAAACCTGTATTAAGCAAGTATCAGGAGTCAAGAGAAGAAAATCAGAGAAGTTAACCTCAAACAACAGCAGGTGGGAGTATAGATAGAATCTAGAGATGAGGAGATCAAGGAATAGCCAGTGCCTGCGAAGAAGATTTCTCACCATCTTAGATTATGTTTGTATGATAAGCACAGTCCATAAAGGGACTTGGATAAAGTAATTTTTGGCCATTTGTTTCCAGCTGGATTTTTGTTCTGGCCAATCTCAACAATTTGGTCACCATACACTTCTGCCTGAATGTTTTGACAAGCATCAGACTACAAAATTTAACTTCTAGTAAAGAAAACAAATTTTTAAAAAATTAAATCCTAGAGACTCAGCAAAACGTTCAGTGAAGTTTCATTCCCATTATTTGTTAAATAAGATTTGTACAAATAATCCTTGGGCATGATTTTTGTGAAAAGTGAATTTTATTGAAACATCATATTATTTCTGGTTCCTTTTTATAGAATTAATAAATCTATTTAGCATATACCCATTACTTTCTTAAAACCCTTTCCTTGTTTAAAAAAAAAAGTTATGCTTCCTGGATGGACACAGCGGTATGAACCTATAGTCCGAGCTACTCAAGAGCCTAAGGCAGGAGGATAGCTTGAGCCCAGGAATTCAAGGCTGTATAATGCCTGGTGACCTCACTTGTGAACAGTCACTGAACTTCAGCTTGGGCAGCATTGTGAGACTCGGTCTCTAAAAAAAAATTAAAGATAAAATTTGTGCTTCTCAATTATCTAGTATAAAGATTCAAATTGGAAGATTGAAACTATAAGATTCAAACATGAACATTTTGACTTACTAGAGATGTTGTGGTCTTATCTTTATGTAGCCACCCCCAAATTCATACATTAAAATCCTCATTGGCCAGGTGACAGTATTAAGAAATGAGGTCTTTGGGAGGTGAGAGTAGGTTGTGGGGTTGGAGCTTACATAAATGGAATTAGTGCCCTTATAAAAGAGGCATGAGAGAAACTACTTGTCCTTTCTGCCATGTGAAGTTAGAATGGGAAGACAGCTGAAGAAGCAGCCCCTTACCAGACACTGAATCCGGCAGCACCTCAATCTTCTATTTCCTAGCTTCCAAAATTGTGAAAAAAGAATTTCTGTTGTTTATCAGCCACCTAGCCTGTGATATTTTGTAATAGCAGGCCAAATGGACTAAGACAAGAGGTAAGTTGCTAATATTACTAAAGAGTTTAGGGGAAAGTATACAATGTTAGAACCCTACTCAGGTTACAAAAACAAACAGAAAGCCTTCTGAAGGCATTGTGCTTTTCTAAATTTGTCTCCTGGCTGTCAAAATATTGTCTGTGTTAAATCAGACCGAGCCCATACAATTTCACCAATATAACAAAACCCCTGAGCATGTTCTGAACCCACAACTTTAGGAAAACAAATAAGCATTCTTGAGAATGATTACACTCTAGTTGCTGGTCTCCAAAGGTGGCTGCCATCAATTATTTTCTTCCGTGTTTGTACATATCTGCCACTCCCCTATGGAGAGAGAGAGCTGATTTTCCTTCACTTGAATCTGGGCTGGCAATGTACTATTTTGAACAGCGGAATGTGGCAGAAGTGATATTCTGGAATTTCTAAGCTGAGGTTTTAAGAAGACAGGTGGCTTTGGCTTTCTTCCTATGGGAATTCTTGTTCTTGAGGTACTGCCCCATGGAACCAACCAATATGCTGGCAGAGGCCAAAGATACAAACAAAAGCCACATGGGCCGGACACAGTGGCTCACGTCTGTAATCCCAGCACTTTGGGAGGCCGAGGTGGGTGGATCACGAAGTCAGGAGATCGAGACCATCCCGGCTAACATGGTGAAACCCCATCTCTACTAAAAAATACAAAAAATTAGCTGGGCATGGTGGCGGGCACCTGTAGTCCCAGTTACTCAGGAGGCTGAAGCAGGAGAATGGCGTGAACCCAGGAGTTGGAGCTTGCAGTGAGCTGAGATCGTGCCACTGCACTCCAGGCTGGGCCACAGAGGGAGACTCCGTCTTAAAAAAAAAAAAAAAAGAAAAAAAAGAAAAGCCACATGGAGGAAAATGAAGGCACTCAGACTGACAGCCCCCACTGAGTTGCCAGTCAATACTCAATATCCACAGCCAGCCTTGAGAGCAAGCATCTTGTATGTTCCAGCTTGATTGAACTTCAAGATAACTGCAGATCAGGAAACATCACATAGAGCAGGAGAATAGCCCGGTTGAGCCCAGGTCCCCGCAGACTGATGAAAGATAGTAAAATGGTTGCTGTTTTAAACAACTAAGTTTTAGAATCATTGGTTCCCCAGTAGCTGGTAATGAAAAACACACAACCATGAAATGTATTTTTTTCTACATTGATCCATCACAAAAAATATATACAAACTTTGAATAATGTGTTCTAATTTGCATTTCTAGTTTCTCTTATTAATTAGTTCATAAGTAGCTTTACATTATTTGACTAAAAGTTCTCTCTGGATTTTACCTCACATTTTCTCCAAGTTTTACGTAGTCTGCGCTTTATTCATACTAAAGTGTCCATGATGGGATTTTTAAATTGCATTATATTACTATCAACAGAGCATTTTTAGTGTTTCACAGGCAAAGGCTGTAAAAATTTCACTTAATGTGAAAATTCACATTAAGTTCCAAGTATTTTTCAAGGTAATGTAAAAAAAAATCACGATTTCCTTTAATACGTTCTCCGAATCAATGTTTCCTGCCAAATCACTTTATTGAACTAGCTAAACTTAGTAGAGGGCAAGGAACAAGCAACTATATTCTTTAACAAAACTTACTGTTAAACTCACTTTGAGAAACAGTTCTCTCACTGCCCCTGAGTGAAATCTTGTGGGAATTCCCATAGCTTTAATAATAACACATAAATATTTAATGAATATTCTTCAAGTCCAGTCTAGTGGTACTAGAACTACAATCTAACTGAAAACTTCTCTTTTCCTCTGGCTCTGGACTGCTTGGACTTGGAAGACTGATGTAGGTGAGGGGAGAAGGTTACAGTTTCCTCACAACATCTTAGTTTGAGCTCCCACCTTACTCACTTGACTGGTGCAGTTGAAATCTGCAGTTGGTGTATGCTAGGTGCAGATGTTCCCACTTTCCTCTCATGAAAGACAATTATGCATTCTTTCAAGGTCTACCTGATGGTGGATTCTGACTGCATTTCTCTCAATACAGGTGATGTCTCCTTTGGCTATGACTGTTGGTTTCTTCCACATCTCTTTGTTACAACGATTCATTATTCTGTTAAGGTCATTTCTCCCCCTCCAAGTGGCCGTATAGGGTGGAATCCCTTTTAGGACAACCCCAGGACAGCTCTGTTTTGTGGAATCCACACTGTTTCTGGGAAACATCTCGATTTTCTCTTTCCTACTGGAAATGCACCTCACTTTCAATGTGGTTATCTCTTTGCTCTGCTGTGAGGCTGTTCAATTCAGCTCTTAGCCAGGCAGGAGTCAGATATCAGTCCTTATTCCCCTCTAACAACCTAATGGAGGTAAGTCAAGCTCTCAATGGACTTTCTTGAAATCTCCTTCAGTTGACTTGAATTGGGGTGAATGCCCCCATCACTCCACCCCCATAGTAGGATAGAAGGAGCACATAGCATACTACCAGCACTCTCAAAAATAAAGTTTATCTGATACCTTCATTCCCTAAATGAACGCTCTTCTTTGATGAAGGCTAGAATTAACAATGAATTACTGGAAACTCAGGCCCTCCTCTAATGTTTGAGGGGCCTGCTCAAGAGTACAGTGGAGGCTTACCTAACATATATTAATAATTAGAAGTTCAAATAAAGCTAAACAGAAATAAATATGTTTTATCCTCCAATCTTGACAGGTCTATTTTTCTAAAAACAAAATTGAAAAATACGTATATAACTCTGGTTTCTATATAAATTAAAATGAGCATACTGTTAACAAGCCATCAATGTTTGGATAAGTAATAAAATAAAGACAACTTATGCTTTTATGTTTATGCTATAAAATTTGTCTTGCCTTTGATTTAACAAAATTACTACTTATGTTTTCATGATCAATGATTTATGTACTATTGACAATGATGGCAACTTAACCAACTTTTCTTGAGTCAATGTAGTTCTTAAGTAGTAGTTCATAAATGAGTTTGTAGAAACTATCCCTTTCTAAAGTAATACCAATACAAATCAATAAAATTTCAAGACAGATGGGAACAAAAAATGTTACATATTGTGTTTAAACATTAAAATGGGATCACAGAACTATTTGTTATTGCAGAAGTGTTACAACTTTATCAAATCATTTATTGCTTATATGTTATAATCTTTATCATCTCTTAATATCTGGATCCATACACTAATGTACACTCAGTATCATCCTCCACTCATGTCATGTCTAGAATTATATATAAATATGAAAATCATATAGCTTTTTCAATATTGCTGTTTTCACCTGTTAAATGTTATTTAGCCGCCATGTGCAATGATTGCAAATAACTACACAAATACGTGACTGCCATAAAATGAAACACGAAGAGAAGGAGGAAATGGACACTGGGTGTTACTAGGATATCATACTTCATTATTTAAGACTATATTGCATTGGTGCTATCAAAGAGGAAGGATTTTAAAAGTTAACTGGTCTTTTCTCTTACCCCTACTTTTGCTGCTGAAATGCTCCCTCTGCTTCAAAGCAGTGTCAGCTCAAAATGTTGGCAATCGCATAATCTACACATTTTCAAGGTATTCAGAAATGCCTTTTCAAAAAAAGGTAACTTTTATTTTTTCTGGTTCAAAAAGGTAAGTCCAGAGATGTGGAGAAGCATTTCCCTAGGGTCTGACAGTTTTAACCACAAAGGTAGATGGCTAAGATTACTGGGTTTGCTATGGAAGTGCTGAATGCTAGACTCCAAGTAAGAAAAATGGCCACTTCTTTCTTTTAGAAATATTTACTTTTAATTCATTTAAAAATAAAAATAAACGCATGTCAATACAAATAGCTTTTTTATATTAATTCATTATATTTTCTTCTAAACGATAAGAGAAGATGAAATTTTATATTTTTCAAATCTCATTGAGGTCTGACTTAATGAAAGGTAGATGAATTGTCATATGTACTGCTGTATTCAATTTGTTGCCATATGTTGTTCATGAAGTATATAAAGATAATCTAGTCACATACAGAAATGTAATGAGAAAAAGAAAAGGTATGTTAATCATTTTTTCAGATAATTCTGGAAATTATTCTTTAAGAGTACACCAAAGCTCAATAAGTAGAAACTTCTCAAAAGTCTGTTGCAATATGGATGAACTTTTTGTGTTCTGTGACATTAAAATCCATTGGTCTCCCTTGCACTTTAATTAGTTCATTTACCCATATGTCATTTAGTAACATCCTATATTGATTATTTGGAAAATATTAGTTTACTGAGCTGTGAAGTTCTTCTAAATGTATTTCATTATATATTCTTATAAAATTATATTTGGTTTTGGTTTTAAAAAATCATTTTATGTATTTTGATAAAATATCCACCAAACACCTAAGACTAAATAGACATAATTTGTTAGTCATTCTTTCAAGTGAAATGGTGTTCCATGAAAGAAGTGACCACTTCAGCTTACAACTGAAGCAATTGCAAGAGTAATATTCCTCTTGACAAACATCATGCTTAGTTTACAGAAGTTTATCACACAGAATATCACACAGAATATTAAGAAGACATGTACTCTAGAGTTATGGTTTAATAAAAATAACTCTTCTTTATCAAGAACATTTTGAAATAAAACGGGATCTTTTTTTCTGCCAGTGCAGTGGTGAAGAAATTAATGACTACAAATATAGTTTGAGGCCATGGCTCTGATTTGAGCCAACAGTTTAGTCACCAATTGCTTTTGAACATTCAGTACAAATGTCAGCACAGCTGTTTCAGAAGCCATATGATTCAAAAGAGATCATTCAATCCTTTGAACATTTTAGCACCATTTGTGTTTGTTGTCAAGCATTCACATAAAAGAAGATCTTCAATCACTGGTTTGTACTGATACTGTACAGCTGGGACTGGAATATAAGCAAAACTGTAAGCCCAGCCTTGTGGATAGGTTCTTCCATTTGTATGGAAAAGGTACAATTCTACAGAGAAGAGATTGAATTAATATTCATATTTGCAGCTAAATTTTTAATTGGATGAGTTGCTATAGCTTTGGAAAATGGCAGTGCCATTATTTCTTTTACTAATTTTTTTCATCTAGCAAGCATTCAGCAATGTCAACTGTATAAGAGATTATTGTCTATGCTTCTCTGTGTAACGCAACATAACTTACCCTTCAAGAGGAACCTGTAAAACTTTTTTAGTTTCTGGTCTGAAATTCTATAATAAACCAATCTTTTCTTTTAAAAGAGTTCATCATTGCCTACACTTAAAATTTAAATTTCTTTTTTTAAACATGAAATTATTAGTCTCTAAATGTCATTGTAATATAACTGGCACCATAAATATTTTAAATGTTCTATTGACTAAAAAACAACAAAATAAATCATTAACATCTATTAAACCTAGAGAAGAACAGCTTTCATTTTATTCATGTTTTAAAATTAAAGTTTCACACCAATTTTCTTTTAGTAGATTCCTCCCATCCATGAGTAAAACGCTATGATAAGTCATTTCTTCTTTTTTTTTTAATAGTATCTTTATACATAAATGAAAGCAGCTGTGGGTTGAGAAACCAAGTCTTCTATTTTACTGTTTTAAAGTCAAAACTTTGTCTTTCTAATACAGCCACTCCAAGATGCTGCAAATGGGGAACTGAAATGGTGGTGCCACAGCTGGCCACCAGTCACACAACCAAGAAGAAATGGCCTCATCTATTCTTTAAGTAATTTACTTTTGCTTATTGAGGATATGTAGGAAATGCTAATGTGTGGGGCTCAGGGAAAGGACCCTTCTTATCTGGGCCTAAGGTATTACCTGAGGATATCCCTGGCAAGCTACCATAGATTATCCAAAATTTATATAGCCAGGCATGGTGACTCATACCTCTAATCCCAGCACTCTGGGAGGCTGAGGTGGGAGGATTCTTCGAGCTCAGGAGTTCAGGATCAACCTAGGCAACATAGTGAGACCCCAACTCTGCAAAGTTCTTTTCAGAAAATTATCCAGTTGTGGTGGCATGTGTCTGTGGTCCCAGCTACCCTCGAGGCTGAAGCAAGAGAATCACTTGAGCCCAAGATGCCAAGGCTGCAGTGAACCATGGCCGTGATAGCCTGGGTGACAGAGCAAGACCCTCTCAAAATAAATAACTTGCATAAACCATCAGACAACATGCCAGAAATGCCCTGGGGTTTGATGCTGAGCTCCTGGTTCATATCACATAAACTTAAATGAGATGTATTTTTCTGAAGGAAGCCAATCTACTGATCTCCAAAATACACACTCAGTTGGTTATTTTTGTTGTTTGTTTGTTTGTTTTTTAAAAGACATGGTCTCACTCTGTCACCAACACTGGAATCCAGTGGTGCAATCATAGTTCACTGCAGCGTCGAACTCCTGGGCTCAAGAGATCTACCCTGTCTCAGCCTTCTGAGTAGCTAGGACTATAGGTATGTATCATCATGCCTGGCTTTATGTTTTTAAGTTTTCATAGATATGACGTCTCACTATGTTGTCTAAGCTTTGGTTCTTATGGTCTTGTTAAGCACCATCAAACTTTTAAGATGCCTATTAAAACCCAACTCATTTTACTTAAAATAACAAAGGAAAACAAAACACAAAAACTCTTAAAATTTTATGATGGTAATATTTTAATCATAAGCCAAAAGTTTTCCCATTATGATGAGTTTCTAAAATCAAAATAAACTGTATATACTGTGTAATTCCAACTAATGCACAAAGAAAAAGGAGCAAAAGGACATAATGGGTTCCCACAACATTACAATGGGCCATGTCTGTGGAGGGCAGTGGAATGGGGGCTGGTACCTTGTAAATTGATTTCACCTCTAGCAAAAAATTACCTCCATCTATTAAAAATTACCTGTTTTTCAGTTTTGTTTTAGAAGCAAATAAAGGGATAGATGCATAGTCTTATATCCCTAGTCAAATATACCTAGCATGATTGGATAACGCTCATGACACAGAGAAAGTAAAGATTCACAATTCTCAAGTGTCTCTTCTCAAGTATTCCTTCCTCTAACTCAGATTCTTTCCCCAAAGCAAAAGTGCATTTAACTCTTCAGATAACCAGAACAATGCCATCCAGTGAAATCTCTAAGCAGTGAACTATTTCTAAGATGATTAGGGCCCATCCACTTAGTTCTTGAAAGATTACATTTAACACTCTCTTTTAAAGTTATCTCATATTTGTAGAGGACAGAATCTTCACCATCTAGTGTAGAGCAGTTTTCGTCCATACTTAGGATATTTTCTACGCCTTTCAACTGAGTTTTTTGGTTGGGGCTAATTTATATTAACAATAAAAGAGATGAAAATGGTCTTTGTCCTCACTCCCACTGAAAAAGTAATCACTGATATTCAATAGCTTAGAGGAAAATTAGCCTTACCACTGAATTAAATTTTATGACCTGTGAATTTTAATTAGGTGAGCTTTTCAATTGCTCCTATAATGAGCCTACATTGTCAAATAAAAAGAACCTGAATCGTAGAGAAAAAAGTTAGTGTCAAAGATCTAATAAAAAATCAAAAAGAAAAACATGCTGTAGCTGGAGTGTTTAGGACATAAGGAGTGCACAGCACAGAGGTGGCAATGTATTTTGAAACCTTTATAGTTTAACTTATGACAGTCATATAGGGTTCTGTTTGTAAAGGAAGGAGGTCAGGGAATAATGCCACTGCAGGAGTTACTCAAGTTTTATCTTCCCAGGACCACCCATCAATAAGGAAAGAAATTGGCTTTTATAACTCATCAGTCATAAGCCATACACAAGTCAAAGGCAAGATTAACTTAAGTCTTTTGGAAATAAAACACACATACACCATTTAGTTTTTAACTTTATAGAAAATATAAAGCTCTATTCAACAAATAATAATTATATGGGCCTCCATTTTACTATGTTGACTGGTAGAGAGATTAGGACAGGTTTGAAGAGAGGTGTTGCTTGATTAAGGTTCCTGCTTATATTGCTCTGTGGGACTCAACCTATCCCCTATTATCCTCTTCTCCTGTTTTATTGCTTGTTAGTTGATTTGGTTGCTTTGTTTTTAGGTGTATCCATTATTGGCTACTTGTCTTCCAACTGTAAAAACAAAATCTTCCCTTGATTGTATGCCACCACTAGCTAACACCCTAGCTCTCTTCCTTTTCACCTAAGCAACATGAAAATAAAATTAACCCTCTTTCACTCCTTAAGACATTGCAATCCAGCTGCTATCCCTACAACGTCATCCAAACTGCTCTTAAAATGCATTACCAACTTCTGGTTGCAAATTCAAAGAACACTTTTTAGTTCCTATATATTTGATTTGTGTTGCAATATTGGCCATCATCCTTTACTCACTCCACAGCTTTCCAATAGACTGCTTTTCCACTCACCTTTCCATCCACTTCATCTTTCAAATTGACTCCTGATCCTCCAGTATACACTGAAACTGTGTAATCAGAGTTTCTAGCTTCTGGTCTTTGAACCCTTTCTGATTCTCAAATCTTTATATCTCAGGTCCCATAAATCTATGTCCAACAACCAAATAAACAGGATGCATTTTGATTTTCCAAGGATTCTCAAACTTATTTTGTATCAAAAGAACTAATCTACTCTTCTATAACTTCCCCCTCCTCCCAAATCTCTGTCTAAGTGAATGACATTACATCCACATCCCTCACATACTAGAGTGAGAAGCCTGGGAAGAGACTACTACCTCCCACCATCACATCAGTTGAGTCTTGGCTTCTCTTTTCCTATATATCTCATAAACACCCCTCAATATATTTATTCTTCTCCATATCCACAGCCTTTGTTTTGATCCTTATAAATTCTCTTCATGATTATATCAGTAGACTCTGTATATCTCTTCCTGTCACCAGCTTAATTTTTCTCCTAATTTCTCTACTGTTTCCAATTGCCATTTCTCACAAAACAGATTTAAATATTCTCCCTCATTTAAAATCTATAATAGGCCGGGCACGGTGGCTCATGTCTATAATCCCAGCACTTTGGGAGGCCGAGGTGGGCAGATCACTTGAGGTCAAGAGTTTGAGACCAGCCTGGCCAACATGGCTAAACCTCATCTACTAAAAATACAAAAATTAGCCTGGCCTGGTGGCGAGTGCCTGTAATCCCAGGTACTCAGGAGACTGAGGCAGAAGAATCCCTTGAACCCAGCAGGGTAGAGGTTGTAGTGAGCCGAGATCATGCCACTGCACTCCAGCCTAGGGAACACAGGGAGACTCTCTCTCACAATCAATCAATCAATCAATTTCTATAACATTCAAAGATTTTGCCAGGGTCTTGTAGGCCAAGGTAAGGCAATAGGATTATATTTTAAGTGCAATAAAATTCACTAAAAGGTTTTATTCAGGTGCATGTATTAATCTGATGAACATTTTAATAAAATCACGCTGGCAATGAGGAATGGATTATGACAAAACAAGTTTGGAAGCAGGCACACCATTATAGAGGCTAGCATTCCAGATGATGGTGGCATACACTAAGGTATTGACTGTAGAGATGGATAAGTGACGAAATTCAAGAAATTCTATGAAGATGGAGGCAATAGGTCTTGCTCTTTGCTTTGATAATGCACAGTAAAAAAATAAAAATACTTGTGGACAAATCACTCCATGTTTTATGCTTAAGCAAGTGGCTAGATAATTGTGCTGATTACTCAATTTGATAAAAAGTCTGTGAAAGGGAGATTTTATGGATGAGGATGTCGGAACCCAGGAGAATCAGGTAATCTGTGTTAGACACGTTTAACCTTGAGATTCCTATTAGATATTGCTATGGACTGAATTGTATCCCCCACTCCAAATTCACATGTTAAAACCCTAAGCCTCCACATGACAATATTGGAGATAAGGCCTGTAAGGGGCGATTCAGGTTAAGTGAGGTTGTAAAAATGGATCCTATAGAACTGATTCTTTATAAAAATGGAAGAGAAAGCAGAGATTTCTCTTTCTCCACTATGCGAGGGCAAAGGGAAAAGGCAGCTATCTGTAAGGCAGAAAGAGCCCTTACCAGAGACTGAACCCTCTTGGAGCTTAATCTTGAACTTTCTAGCCTCTACAACTATGAGAACATAAATTTCTGTGTTTTAAATCACCCAATCTATGGTATTTCATTATGGCAGTATGAGCTGTCTAATGCAGATATCTTGCTAGAATAATAATTTGACGTATTATCTGATTTTTACTTTTCCCCTCTTCATACCCTGTATTCAAACAGCCATGCCATTCTGTGGCCAGAAATAAAGAGATTCCCTGGGAGAAAATGGAACAAAGAAGTGAAGAGAGTTGGTGGTATAGTTCAGAGGGATAAATCTGAATGGGCCACATGGACAAGAATGGGGACTAGCTCAGCAAAGAACCACAGGGAGGAGCATTGCTTAGGTACCTAAGAGCCATGTAGATGTCATCATCTGATAAGTGCGCTGGTCTACCTTTATGCAATCACTATCCATCCCTTGTGCCCTGATATTATGCAAGCTGTCCTGTTCATCAACGACTAATAAAAGCATCTCTTCAATAGTATCTGGCACTTCTCCAAGCCACTGCTCTGCAGAAGTGACACCTGTTGGTCCTTCAGATTTTGTTTGACCCTTCTCTGACTTACCCCATATGAACATATAGACAAATCATTTTGCAATATCCCAGGGACTAATAAGCCTTAAGCAAGTCCTGGACACTTAGTGGAAGATGATGGTCTAGAAGGGACATTTCTACACATGTAATGAGTGCAATGAAATGCCAAATAAGGCCACCTTGTGATGCTTTCTAAACTGAGATGGTAATATAATATATTTAAGTAGGTGAGTGGATATGAATCTGATGCTTATGGGGGTCATGACGCAAAAGAAAAATGTAAAGCCTAGAAATGGATGAGATCACATAAGGAGAGCCAAATCCTGAAGAATAACAATAGCCAAAGAGACTATCAAGGAAGAATGAAATGATTGTGGTAGGCCAGTGTGGTAGGAAGATAGAACAGGCACAGAAGCCAAGGTAAAGAGGGTTTTGAGAAGAACCTAGATGTCACATTGCATATTGCTAAGAGGTCTAATAAGATGAGGATAGAAAAATAGTTTATTAACTTTAATGAAATAATTCACACCAATGAAGATATGAAAATGGAGATAGATTGGAGGATAGTGAAGAATGAAGAAGAGGTGAGGAAGTGGAGGTGAACTGTATACATCCCTTATAATAAAAATGGATATGACACAGGGCAGAGAAATGGTTTGGTAGTTAGAAGGAGTGCTTAAAGGACAAGGTTCCTTTCCATTCTCCTCCTCCTCCTCTTCCTCCTCCGTCTTTTGTTTTTCAACATGGTATATATCAGATGTTTAAGCTGATAGGAATGTTCCAGCAGAGACAGAGAGATTAACTATGCAGAATAAAGAAGCAATAGTAGAGATAAATTTCTATATAAGGCAAAAGTGGAGGCACTGACCTTTGATGGAAGGAGGCACTCCTCCTCCAAGTTCACAGGAAGAAGGAAGGTGAAGATAGTACAGATGTAGGAAGCCCAGACATTTGGTGGTGGGCAGATGAGGGAGTTATCATAGGAACTTCTATTTTGTAAAACACAAATGAGGCAAAATCAATTGAGAGTCCTTAATAGGTGAGAGAAGAAAGAGGTTTAGGGAGAGAAGAAAAATCGGTAAACGTTTTCTTAAAGGATTCCAAATTAAGTCCAAAGAAAGACATGGAAGAATCAGTGAAAGTTGTTGAGAATTCATTTGCAGTTTGTAATCACAAAATTTAAAATGAAATTCACCAAGTCAGTTGTGTGATTTTTCCCCAATTGTGATTTGGTGAGACAAAAATAAATGATTTTCTTTTCAAGTATGTGGTGGAGAAAGAAAGGCCAAGGAATCTGAGGGTATTTTGTGACTACACTGAGATGACTCCGCTGAGATAACAGTGCTTCCTGAGCATCCTTGGAGCATACCAACTTTCACACAGAACTGTGAGTACTGGTTTTGTGAATACTCTATTATGAGAACATGAAACCCATTTGGGATAGTCTCTAGTTCACCTCTACAGTTTCAAAAATCACTAGGCACTAAAAAATGTTTGTTCAATGAGCTTGTGGAAAAGCCATGGGAGATAAGGCAACATAGAAAAAGATAGTAGATATCTTTTAAATTTCAAAAAATAGAAAGTGGACTTAAGCACCTGAGTTCCCATGAAAAATGAGAAGTACAACTATAAACCCTGGAGTGATAAAACTCTAAGAGAAAAAAAATGTCATCAGTGCACAGAATGCTGAAAACAACTGTGAGACCCAGGAAGAGCAGTGGGCCCTGAAGACTAATGCCTTCTTCAACACGGACAGAGGTAATGTAACATTGAGTAAACAAACCTTTGATGGTTAATGACTACATGACCTATTTCAGTGTGGTAGGGTTTCAGGGCTAAGGAGTGTTTTACAACCACCAAAAGAAGCTCCGTGCTGTAACACAGCAAGTTGAACTATGCCCAGCACAGAGTTTTAATTACAAGAGATCATAATAACTTACTTCATCTGAACACAGGCAAAAGTAACTTCAGGAAGTGCTATAGGAAACTGGCCATTGGAGGGAGAGAGAGGGAGAAAGTGAAGTGTCTACATACTTATATGCATACTTTATACTTACATATAAAATTAGCTCATTTTAGTAGATATTTATTGAATGACTAGTGTGTTCCAGGCACTGTATTCAGTTGTAAAACTTCCAAGTATACATCTATGTCAAGACAGCCTATTTCACTTAATCAGGGGTAATGTATGTGTTTATTGCATGCATGTATGTGCACCTCTGTTTGCACAGGAAATTATGTTTACCTATATTCTATGTCAACTTTTCTCAGAAAATGTTCCTTAGAATACAAGGGTCCCATGAGAGATTAACAAATGTTCTGGTGAACAAAGGGGTTCAAAACATGAATAAGTTTGGAAGTATAAGGTTAAGCAAGTTTAATGGGTTTCTTTATGGCAAAACTTCTAGAAGACTTAAAAGTACTAATATGTGTTGTGTTTTAATAAGAAAGGGGAAATGAAACAATAATTTGTCATTAATAGATTTATTTGATTATGGACTCATATTTCATGAAACAACTTTTGACAACTCAGAGGCTTCTTGTTTCATTGCTTGAAAAATTCTAAATATATCATATTATACATTTTATATTAAATATGTAAAGTATATATTATATATGTATATTCATGTATATTTTATTATCTTCTTTTAGTCCCATTTCCACCCCCAACTTTGGGCAAATTGTGGAGATATTTTACTATCAGTTTATTTTAAAAAGATAAATGTTTTCAACCTATTGAATATAGGTATTTTAATCAACATCAAGTACCTATAATTTTAATTATACATATTCATAAGAAGTTTATAGCAGGACAATGGAGAAAGAAAGAAAACATGAAATATTTTATCTCAAACTAGAGTACCAACTAAACCTTTTCATGACCCAGAAGAGGTAAGTTTCAAAATATCAATTAATCCAAGTATTATACAATACACAAGAATATTTACATTATTTCAAAGACTTGGACACTCAGTAAAATGACACTTGATGTTCTACCCAGATACTTTTATCTAAATATGTCACAAATATTTCTTAAGTCAGCTTTGCAAATAATTTTAAAAACTCATGCCCACAGAAACTAGTTTGGCCATCATAGTTGGAACTGTTCATGTGTATTAAGTTTAAGTTTTTATTCCTCCTACATATCCCCATGGTTCCCAGGCTATATCGGCCGTCTTCAGCTATATAGAAAAAGCCAAAGGGCTGAAGCCCAAGAGTGGAAATTATATAGTTGTTCTTTTTTGTTCCATATGAAACTTTAAAGTAGTTTTTCTAATTCTATTAAGAAAGTCAATGGTAGCTTGATGGGAATAGCATTGAATCTATAAATTACTTCAAGCAGTATGACCATTTTCATGATATTGATTCTTTCTATCCGTGAGCATAGAATGTTTTTCCATTTGTGGCCGGGCACGGTGGCTCATGCCTGTAATCCCAGCACTTTGGGAGGCCGAGGCCGACGGATCACAAGGTTAGGAGATCGAGAACATCCTGGCTAACACAGTGAAACCCCGTCTCTACTGAAACTACAAAAAAATTAGCCGGGCATGGTGGTGGGCGCCTGTGGTCCCAGCTACTCGGGAGGCTGAAGCAGGAGAATGGCATGAACCCAGGAGGCGGAGTTTGCAGTGAGCCAAGATCGCGCCACTGCACTCCAGCCTGGGTGACAGAGCAATACTCTGTCTCAAAAAAAAAAAAAGTTTTTCTATTTGTTTGTGTCTTCTCTTATTTCCTTGAGCAGTGGTTTATAGTTCTCCTTGAAGAGGTCTTTCACATCCCTTGTAAGTTGTATTCCTAAATATTTTATTCTCTTTGTGAATGGGAGTTCACTCATGATTTGGCTCACTATTTGTCTGTTGTTGGTGTATAGGAATACTTGTGATTTTTGCACATTGATTTTGTATCCTGAGACTTTGCTGAAGTTGCTTATCAGCTTAAGAGGATTTGGGGCTGAGACAATGGGGTTTTCTAAATATACAATTATGTTATCTGCAAACAGAGACAATTTGACTTGCTTTTTTTCCTATTTGAATACCCTTTATTTCTTTCTCTTGCCTGATTGCCCCAGCCAGAACTTCCAATACTATGTTGAATAGGAGTGGTGAGAAAAGGCATCTTGTCTTGTGCCAGTTATCAAAGGGAACACTTCCAGCTTTTGCCCATTCAGTATGATATTGGCTCTGGGTTTGTCATAAATAGCTCTTATTATTTTGAGATATGTTCCATCAATACCTTGTTTATTGAGAGATTTTAGCATGAAGGGTGTTGAATTTTATTGAAGGCCTTTTCTGCATCTATTGAGATAATCAAATGGTTTTTGTTATTGGTTCTGTTTATGTGATGGATTATGTTTATTAATTTGCATATGTTGAACCAGCTTTGAATCCCAGGGATGAAGCTGACTTGATAGTGGTGGATAAGATTTTTGATGTGCTGCCGGATTCGGTTTGCCAGTATTTTATTGAGGATTTTCACATCGATGTTCATCAGGGACATTGGCCTGAAATTTTCTTTTTTTTGTTGTTATGTCCCTGCCAGATTTTGGAATCAGGATGGCACTGGCCTCATAAAATGAGTTAGGGAGAAGTCCCTCTTTTTCTATTGTTTGAGACAGTTTAGAAGGAAAGGTACCAGCTCCTCTTTGTGCCTCTGGTAGAATTCGGCTGTGAATCCATCTGGTCCTGGGCTTTTTTTGGTTGGTAAGCTATTAATTACTGCCTCAATTTCAGAACTTCTTATTGGTCTATTCAGGGGTTCAAATTCTTCCTGATTTAGTTTTGGGAGGGTGTATGTGTCCAGGAATATATCCATTTCTTCTAGATTTTCTAGTTTATTTGCATACAGGTGTTTATAGTATTCTTGGATGGTAGTTTGTATTTCTGTGGGATCAGTGTTGATATCCCCTTTATCATTTTTATTGTGTCTATTGGATTCTTCTCTCTTTTCTTCTTTATTAGCCTGGCTTGCAGTCTATCTACTTTGTTAATCTTTTCAAAAAACCAGCTCCTGGATTCATTGATTTTTTTGCAGGATTTCATGTCTCTGTCTCCTTCAGTTCTGCTCTAATCTTAGTTCTTTCTTGTCTTCCACTAACTTTTGAATTTGGTTGCTCTTGCTTCTCTACAAGGCTACCATAAGGAAAACAGCGTGGTACTGGTACCAAAACAGATATGTAGTCCAATGGAACAGAACAAAGGCCTCAGAAATAATATCATACATCTACAACCATCTGATCTTTGACAAACCTGACAAAAATAAGCAATGGGGAAATGATTCTCTATTTAATAAATGGTGTTGGGAAAACTGGCTAGCCATATGCAGAAAACTGAAAGTAGACCCCTTCCTTTACACCTTATATAAACATTAACTCAAGATGGATTAAAGACTTTAACATAAGACCTAAAACCATAAAACCCTTAGAAGAAAACCTAGGCAATACCATTCAGGACATAGGCATGGGCAAAGACTTCATGACTAAAACACAGAAAGCAATGGCAACAAAAGCCAAAATTGACAAGTGGAATCTAACAAAACTAAAGAGCTTCTGCAGAGCAAAAGAAACTATCATCAGAATGAAAAGGCAACCTAAAGAATGGGAAAAAAATTTTGCAATCTATCCATCTGACAAAGGGCTAATATCCAGAATCTACAAGGAACTTAAACAAATTTACAAGGAAAGAAAATAACCCCAACCAAAAGTGGGTGAAGGAAATGAACAGACACTTCTCAAAGAAGACATTTATGTGGCCAAAAAACATATGAAAAAAAAAGTTCATCATCAATGGTCATTAGAGAAATGCAAATCAAAACCACAATGAGATGATATCTCATGCCAGTTAGAATGACAATCATTAAAATGTCGGGAAACAACAGATGCTACAGACGATATGGAGAAATAGGAACACTTTTACACTGTTGGTGGGAGTGTGCATTAGTTAAACCATAGTGGAAGACAGTATGGCAATTCCTCAAGGATCTAGAACCAGAAATCCCATTTGACCCAGCCTCCCATTACTGAGTATATACTCAAAGGATTATAAATCATTCTACTATAAAGACACATGCACATGTATGTTTATTGCAGCACTATTCATGATAGCAAAGACTTAGAGCAAATTCCCATCAATGATAGACAGGGTAAAGAAAACGTGGCACATATACACCATGGAATAATATGCAGCCATAAAATAGGATGATTTTATGTCCTTTGCAGGGACATGGATGAAGTTGGAAACCATCATTCTCAGCAAACTAACACAGGAACAGAAAATCAAACATCGTATATTCTCACTCCTAAGTGGGAGTTGAACGAGGAGAACACATGGACACAGGGAGGGGAACATCACACACTGGGGCCTGTCGGAGGGTAGGGGGTTAGGGGAGGGATAGCATTAGGAGAAATACCTAATGTAGATGATGGGTTGATGGATGCAGCAAACCACCATGGCACGTCTATACCTGTATAACAAACCTGCACATTCTGCACAGGTATCACAGAACTTAAAGTATAATAATTTTTTTTAATTTTAAAAAAATGATACTCTAAGGATTCCCATAGCAGCCCACTTAAACAAAATCAAGGAGAGGTAAAAAAGAGATAATGCACTATCCATTCCCTTTTAAACACACTGAGTTTTTTAAAAATCACCATTAGTGTTTAAATATCTTTACTGGTTTCCCATTATCTGCAGGATCAAGTCCAGGCTTCCTGATATAGTAAACAAGTCTTTAATCATATATATTTTTTCCATCTGCATCCATCACCATGTCACTTGGGTCCTCATTTTTCCTTTCCTCAGGTTATACTAGGTTTCCATTGCTCCTAAAAAACACCATTTTATTTTCCACACCTTTGTACATTGTTCCTGTTGTCTGATTCTGTTCATTTTCTTTGCCCTTTGAGGCGCAGGGCAGATTTTACCTCTTCTCTGAAGATTTATCTGACTCTCCTAGGCTGTTTCTTTCTTTCCTCTTTTTTCACCCACAACACTTTAAACATTTCTCATCTGCATATCTATTTTTTCTCCTACTAATTTATTAAAAACAGGGACAAATGGCTTAGTTATTTTATTTATTTATTTATTTATTTATTTGGAGATGGAGTCTTGCTCTGTCCTCCAGGCTGGAGTGCAGTGGCGCGATCTCGGCTCACTGCAAGCTCCGCCTCCCGGTTTCGTGCCATTCTCCTGCCTCAGCCTCCAGAGTAGTTGGGACTACAGGCGCCCGCCACCACGCCCGGCTAATTTTTTGTATTTTTAGTAGAGATGGGGTTTCACCATATTAGCCAGGATGGTGTCTATCTCTTGACCTCGTGATCCGCCCGTCTTGGCCTCCCAAAGTGCTGGGATTACAGGTGTGAGCCACCGAGCCTGGCTGGCTTAATTATTATTGTATCTCTACCACCTAATCCAGTATCTTCTCCAAAGAGGGAACTTAACAAATATTTGATAAGCAAATATTGAATAAATGTTTAAATGAACAATGTAAACTATAGTCCTGACACTTTATTATTTAACTGTCATTAATAGGTAAATTGAGATAGCAAAAGATATTAATTACCTGGGATCACATCATTACTTTCTATTTATATAGTTTTGTGAGGAATATAAGTATTTTCCTCTCCCTACTTGAACTCTACCTAAAGTTATATTCATCAAAATATGTAAAAGAATGACAATCAACTTCAGTCAGTAAATTTCTATGTGTTGACAATATAAAAATTTCCCCAAATTCTGCATTCATTTTCCATAACACACAAAAAACAAAAATCTATATTAAGAAACCATTGTCACTGATTTTGTTGAAACTATTCTCAGTAATGGAAATTGCTAGGGGAGGTCTTATTTACGGAAAATGTTCCCACAAGATAGACTAAAAGTGCCTACACAAATTGCCTCCGGACCCTAACATGAGTTTCTGCCATTCTAACTCTGAAGTTTTATAATTCTTCTCTTGGAGCTTCAAAAGCTGCCATTTCCACTTACACAATTTTTCTGAAAAGTCACAGGGCTTTGTACTTCCTCCGAAAAAGGGATATTATGGGATGGTCTCCATGAATTCAGTCTTATCTACTAGTTACATGAAGGTTACCATGTAATTCTTACTAGTTACCCTCATCTGTTCTAAGTAGTTATGAAAAACATAAATGGTTTCACACTTTTGTCAAGAACATGTGTTGAACGTCTGCCCTGATAATGAGCTCATTTGAGAACTTAATATTCTATTTAGAGTAATAAGTAGGGACAATATAAAGGAGTGGTTAAAGCTACTGGTATTAGAGGCAATATGTAACACCAACACCCCAAGCTGTGACACTGCACATATCTTGTAAACCAATACTGCAATTAGGTAGCAACCTTGTGCTATCTAATCAATTACACTGATCCATGAGCCTGGAACATGAATATATAATTGAATATATAAGAAGCACAGGAATAATTACCACAGAGCTATGATGCTGCTGAAAATGGTGATGATAAAATAGACAATCATCCCCACAAAGAACTAAAATTATGTCACTACCAAAAGTTGCAAGCATAGTACTTCTCCACAGTAGATACTTAATAAGTTCTTGCTTTATTTGGACCTTCTTAGGCTCATACTTAAACTGGGGGAAGAGATCCAAAATATTTTTGGAACATCCTTGAAATAGTTTATTGTAAGCACTTTGAGAAAGAAAAGGATTTTCCTGTTTTAATATAAAACCCCAAAGCATCAAAGACCATTCGGACCTGCAAAAGATACTCGAAAACTAAAGTTTATTGAATGTTGAATAGCAAACGCATGCCTAAATATTTTCCTTTTTCAGAGCTAGAGGAGGAGTACCTCTTACCTTACATTTCTTTATGCATTAGTCTTTTATATTTGGGATTAATTTTTTTTGTTTTCACAATTTGCCAGCAACTATGAAAGGACTTGACCTATAATAATTTGGTTTTGCCTTAGACAGAAATTACAACCCAATATACAAGGAGGTTGGCTCACTAAATAGAATCTAACCTACTAGTAAGCATCTACTTTTTCAATATATTCCTCCATTTTGAATGTAAATAGTGACATTTCTGAAATCCTGAAATTTATTTATTGACAATTTGATCTGAATGACAAAGAAAAAAAGAAAAGAAATAAATGTATTTCTTGGGGAAAATATCCCTGAATTTAAAACCATCCACTAGTTGTTACTATGGGAATGAACGAATGCATAAATTCATGGTATTGAATAAAGTAGGTGGATGTGAGAAAACATGCCCTAGTGAGACAGTGGTTTAGAATAATGCTAGTGAGTTTTCTTTCCATAATTATACCCATGCCTACACCTACATTTCATCTAAACAAAATTTTTTGGCTGCAGTATGCCGTTACTGTTTGGGATGAAATATGAATTTGAGATAAATTATGAAAACAAATACCAAATTTCCTAATGGCTCTACAACGTGAACAATTTCACCATATTTTTCACTGGATATAAGAAAGAGTAATTTGTAATATTATTTCTATATGGGCTTTAACCTGTGCAAAATTATGAGCAAAATAATAAATTTTACTTGGGTAAAAAGTCAGGGGCCTGTAGAAACGTATCTGTAAAGCTATAGGTGGTACATTCCTAGTACAGATACAGGAACATATTGTATCATGTGGAAAGATTTTTTTTTTTTTTCATTTGAAAAACCATATAGCCTTACATAATTTGAAGTAAACTAGAAAGGTAGCATCTTTGGACCATAACCTTATACATATGTTATCCTCCCAAGCTAAAGAAACACATAAAGAAGGTTAAAATAACATTCAGACCAGAATGAAAATTGTTAGAAAAAACTGTCTTAGTGAGAATACACGAGGGAAAGAGAACACAAATTTTCAGGTGGCCAAAGCCAAACTGACCCCAACTTTAAGGTAATGTAGCCAACAGCGTAATTAAGGCAGGTTTATTTACCTTTCTGCAAAATTCAGGGCACCAAGAGGCCAGATTTCCTTGGCAGAGGTATCTGAAAATGTGGATCATGGTATATCTCTTTTGAGACTGGTTTAATAAATGTTTTGGCCAAAAGCGTAGCAATATATTGCTTCCCACAACTTTGAATTTAAGGTTCCACTAATACATCAAATATGCACAAGCCATTTTCATGTCTGAGTGTCAATTAACATGGTGTTCCTTTCCCCTAACATCATGACACTCTCTTAGCCTTCCAAACCAAGTTCTGATGACATACATACTATGGAAAAGAGCTAAACACTGATGCCAATGGCTGGAAAAATTAAAACATGCTTATATTACAACATTGCTAAATGATTGATGAACATTAAATCCTTAGTGGGTGAGGCAAAATGTGAAAAGTGAAATTTTTAGAAAGCCATGTGGTTGGAGGCAGGCTTCCATCCAGAGAGGATAGAATGATGCCCATTATAAGAGCTGCATGGAAAGCGAGTGGTGAAGATTTTGTGGACCCCATTGTAGGTCATGAGAAAGAGTTGGTTAAAGGTATAGAAAATCGGGAGATTGGTTTCAACATGGCAGCAACTGCAATGCTGAAGAATAAGAGCAAACTATTTTGGGCCTTTGAAAATGTACTGAGGATTTTCAATCTGAAATGCAGAGCTTCTAACATATATGTTTATTAGTAATAATTAATAAACAAATATGTTGGAGACATTTTAGGAGATGCAAAATTAATTGCTCAGAGCATAAGGATAGCTATCATTCATGATATACCTTAATAACATATTTCTTTGCAAACTACCCGCCTTCTGGTATCCTTCCATGTGCATGTTATTATTTCACCCTGACTTATCTCCATCAGCTGCTTCTTCCATAAAGGTCAATGTGGCTGCCTCAGCAAGTCAAGAGGCCCTTGTTGAACAGTTTTGAACCAACCTTATCTGCTGTGAAATATGTTTCATCATTGCTCTCACCTACTCTGTACCTCCATTGTAAAATAGATATTCTCACTCAGAATCACCACTGTCCTTGGGTTTTTTGTTTTTTGTTTCTGTTTTTTTGTTTTTTGTTTTTTGTTTTTTTGAGATGGAATCTCACTCTGTCACCCAGGCTGGACTGCAGTGGCGTGATCTCAGCTCACTGCAACCTCCACCTCCTGGGTTCAAGCAATTCTCTGCCTCAGCCTCCCGAGTAGCTGGGATTACAGATGCCCACCACCATGCCTGGCTAATTTTTTTTGTATTTTTAGTGGAGACTGGGTTTCACCATATCTGCCAGGTTAGTCTCAAATTCCTGACCTCAAGTGATCTGCCCATCTTGGCCTCCCTAAGGGCTGGGATTACAGGCGTGAGCCACCGGTGCCTGGCCACCACTGTCCTTTTTTTATACCTGTGTAGTATTCCATGGTGTGCTAATGGGGTCATTTGTACCCCAAACCTCAGTATCATGTAATATATCATGTAACAAACCTGCACATGTACCCTTTGAATCTAAAGGTTGAAATTATTTTTTCAAAAAATTAAATTGCCATTATTACTGATGCTTTAGTTTTACAGATTCTGATAAACTTAAAATTAATATTATAAGCTATAATAACTGCTATAATGTCATGTAGAGTTTTTTGCAGCAAAATTAGTGTAATTGCTTTATAAATGGTTTTATTGCTATATTAATAGAATCATGAATGACCTGAAGGAGTCACATTTTTCAGTTATACATGACTGCATTGGAGGGCATGTGGTAAAATATAAACCATGAGGTTATTTGAAAATTTGGAAATTCACAAATTTTCAAGGGTCGAGTTTGAAGGTACATTAGAAAGTATAACAATTAACCTTCACTGCTATCCTCTGGGAATGAAAATAGAATGTATGTACACTGTCCCTCACTTAAGTTTTCTAATAATATTTTTTATTTGTAAGTGGATGTCTAAGCTCCTCAGGATCTAAAGTCCTCAATTACATAATGATTCCCCAAATGTTTTAAGTTAAAATCCTTAAGTAAAGGACAAAATTATTTTTACAGCCTTTTTGTTTTATTTTAGTTGATACCGTATTTTTGTAATTGTCAGATTTTAGAGATAAATAAAATTTCTCTCAATCTCTAAACTTATCCATAAACTTACCCATCTTGTATATTTCATCTCCACTTCTCTCTCAAGGAGGAGCAGGGCTGGTATAATTGATTAAATTCTCAAGCCTTACATTCATCATAGTCCTATTGGGTAGAGTTTTTAGAAAGGATAATATGTAGGGCTTCCTTAAATGTGGCCTTTTTGAATGTATCTTCTTCTCCCACACAACTTTGTCCAACAGGCTTAGTGACAGGTGTCCTGGTCTAAAAATCAGTGCAAGGTCTTACTCCTTGTCCTCTACGGATTGGCCTTTCCACACAAAGGAGTAGCAGGACCAAGATATTTAGGTTGAGCCTGGAGAATGGAGGTAACTACTAAGCAGTATTTTAGTTACAAAACTAAAACATGTGAAGAGAGACAGGGAGCAAGTCCTATGAAAAATGAGAAAGTAATTAGAGTAAAGTAATTAGAGGATTTTTAGGAAGTTCTGCTGTGTGTGACAAAATGTAATTTCCTCTTTGCCACCTTCTCAGGAGATCTGCAATAAAGTCCTACAATATTTTTGAAGTTTTATGAAGTTATAGTTGTATGTCTTTTAGATACTGTGCTAAAATCAGCCTTAAGGCAATCCATTTTCAATCCAGTTTTGTGGGTGATCCTGAAAACCTGGCCAAATACTGTCATCCAATTTTAGCATTTTTTATATTGGCCATTTGGGTTAATGTGTTCTAAAAACTCAAGTCCAACATCATCATTATTTGTACAAAAAACACTAAAACTTAGGGATGATGTAAGTTATTCCATTTTTTAAAAGGAAGGGCAGTGCTTTTCTATAAATCACATTTTAAAACCTTTTTCATATAATAGTTATCATTTAGAAAATATTTTAACAGCACTACATCCTACTCTTAACTAAAAATTGCATTTACTCATAGCATATTTATTCTGAATTCTGATTAAGCAACACTTATATTAAGAAATCCAAAAATGTAACTTATTTGGAACCACAACCTGCCCCCTATATTACAACCGTAATTGTTGTCAGTCACAATGGCATGTATGAATATCAACAGACCATGACCTCATGAGTTGTTAAACACTTCAGGCTCCCAAAGGATTATACCTGGAAAATGAATTGTGTTGATATAAAATTATATAAAATTTTAAACTCCCAGTCTGATAAATACAAAATATTAAGAAATAATAGTAGCCCTTTGTTGAGACCTTACCCTGTGTCATTTGCAAATATAAGTACTTTACCTACACTGCCTTCATTTAACCCTCTCAACAACTCAACTAAGGCGGATGCCATTTTAAGCCTATTTTACAGATGGGGAAATGGACATGTGTTAAACACCTTGCCTAAGGTCACAGTAAATGGCAGAGTCAGGAACTAAAGGAGTTGAACTGGCTGTAGAACCATTACTCTTAATTATTATCTTACATGACTATTGATTTCCAATAATTGTTTACAATAAAATCTCCTGTAAATGAATCCATGGCATTATGTAATAATGTTCATTTCAAAAAACTACATTTGATATGGCTACCACCAATAGTAAAACATACTGTGTTTAATCTTTTTAAAAAATCTGATATTGTGCTGGTTATTGATTTATTACCTCTTTATTTGAAATTCACCCTTTTTGCCAGCTCTATAAAAATGAATCTGGACCCTTTAAATATTTTTTTCTTTGCCAGCTGGCAAAGAAACTCTTTCATTAGAGAGTGCTGAAAAGACATGGCAGGAGGAAAAGAATTCTGTTTCCTGGTTTCCATGTTCTCACTGGGCAGGCACACTGCCCAGCAGCACCCAGTGGCCATCAGTTTCCCTCAGCACACCCTTCAGGTGTTTTAATAACAGAATACCTCTGGTGAGACACCTCCCTGTGAACAGCTTGGCAAATTCCACTGGTGTGGTTTCACAGTGACTTCTTTGTTCTCAAGGAACTGATCTCTCTCCAACAAGACCTGAATCTCACTCAACCTTGGGAGAATGGCAGGTCTTCATCCAGGTCTATCTCAGTCTTAGGAGCAGTAACTGTTTCTTATATCAACTATTCATATATTTTTAGTATTTTTGTTACTTCATACTAACCAATTCCACACTACATCAATCCTCCGATAGAGTTAATAATATGTTACATTAAACTTTATTCGTATTACTGTGTGGTTTCTCTCTCCTAACTGGTCTCTGACAGAGATACATATCCCAAATGAGAAATCTAATGGAAAGTAATCTTGTAAAATGCAAATAACTAGATGTGGTTTTTTTTAAGTACTAGGATATACACACAAAAAATACATTGTTTACAAACAAATGTGAAATGATTTTATTTGTAATTATTAATTCACTAAAAATGTTAAATATAGTAACCATAAACCAATTCAAGTTGAAATCTGCTTTATTTTCAATCTCATTATTTTATTATTTTTGTTTTTTATTTTTTACTCTATTTAATGGGAAGTAAATAAGGAAAGCTCCTGGCATGCTGATTCTTACTACATTTTATAAAGCATTTAATTATTTAAATTTATTCAAATAATACCTAAATATATCACATATAATAGATGTATGCTGTAATCATTATCTGCCTCTGCAATTCCATATGCATTCAAATGCTTTTTATTTTGGCTATAAATATAGCCTGAGCCTGTATTTCAGAAAGCCTTGGGAATGTTTCAAGCCAAAAAGAAAGAAAAAAATATTAGTTGAGTTGAATTCCTTTCAGCCAGTTATGCCTAGGGAAATACATATTGGAATGTAAGAAAGTCAATTCTCATGTGTTTGAAGTGAAAAATTAATCAGAAAGCAGCAAGTTTGTGAGATTCCATAACACACATATTATTGGTAAGTTTAAAAATTCATAAAAGTTAAATTTAAGGCAAAGTTGGCAGAGAGTAACTGATTTTCAAACACGATGAGCTTCATCACAGGTTTAACCTATTTAGTTACCACGACTGAATGGTGAACGTCAAGGAGTGCTTACTGAGGAGTTCATTGCCCATTGAAAACATATGACTCTTAAAACTTTTGTTTATGCATAGAAGTGTGACTTTAAGGATTGGAAAATCTATATTAACAAAAGCTAAACTTTTCTGAAACTTAAGACCACTCTGTGCTGTGATTTTCTCAGTTCTCATAAAATAAACTAGGTCTTACTTTGTCATTACTTAGAAGGAAGACCACCAAAGAAAATCCAAGGTGTGACTACATGCAGTGATTCAATAAATAGGCTCTTTTTGGGAATCAGCTTTAATATTGGCTTCAAAACAGTGTTCAAAGCTGTCTCAACCACACACATCGTCTACATAGATTGCTTTGGTTCTCTGATTTCCAATTTAGACACGGACCCCTTGGAGACTGCAGAGAAGTCAAGGGATAAAAGTGAAAATGCCATAAGACTGATTCAACTCTAAGAGTGCTGGGAAGGTAGCAGGTTTGAGTACACTCTCCGTACTCAGATCCTTTCTGGATGGAATCCTGGCTCCTTCACTTGGTACTTCTAGTGTTAGGCAATTCACTGAACTTTTCTGAGCCTTAATTTCCTCAGCTGCAAAACAGAGATAAGTCTAACCTCATAGAGTTTCTGTATGGAGTAAATAAAATAATTTGTATAAAGTGTCCTGCACACCAGTAAATTAAATGTCAATTCCCTTCCCTAATATCCCCATTCCTGGGAACATATTTTTACCCAATATTAGTTCAAAGCTTCCAGCAAGAGATAGGTAAAGACAAAAAGGAGGTAGAAAGGAAGGTATGTAGTCATGAAAATCAGAACTAAAAAATGAAGAGACAGGGAGAGGAAAGTAGAGGGCAATGTAGAGGACAAAATGAATTTGTTGCTGTTTTCCAATGATTATTTCTTTCCTTTTTATGCTCTAAGCTTTCCACCATTACATTTCTTGACATCAAATAAATTGCAAAAGAAAGTAACTAGAATATACTTCACTGCACAATCAAAGAAAGCACAGTTTACCCAAGAAACTACTGGTTCCAGGCGTTGCTTTTATTTATAAAACATAGAAATTTTATAGATTAGTAGGCAAAGAAATGCCCATATGCAAAAGATACTAATTATTGCAATGCTTTTATTCTGTTTTAAATTGCGTATCATAAAGCCAGTGACACTAACTTTCTAGCAACACAAACACACATGCATGCACACACACTTTTAAGCATTGTCCTATCAATTGTGTTATTTCATTTATTTATTTTTCGTAAAGGATAGAACATTGAAAAGACTTCACTAGGCCATTGTCAACAATTTTAAGACAATGCAAAAAAAGTCAAAACTTTTATTTTAAAACAAGTCAAGTTTTAAACACTCAGAGAACAACATATAATATGCAGAAAATACATATTCTGAAAAGGTCACTTACTTAGTTTTGGTTAATTTGAGGACCAGAATTTTGTCTATAGAGCATGCTCTGTCCAGTGCAAGCGCCATATACAATATTTACATGTGCTTTTAAGTAGCAAATTTATGAGACTAACTATTTATTCATAATGATGAAATCCATATTCTATAATAATAACTATGTACATTTATTTTTTTACTTCTATATAAACTCTGTAATATTCAGCATTCTGATATTTGTCTTCAGTTTCCTCTTATTAAGAAACTGATGGCAACCCATATCAATGTGGGTATGAAAATCGTCCCTTTCCTATGAAGATCACGTCTCGCGTCCATGCAGTCTGGTATTTACTGACAACTAAGAAGGTGAAGACCTTCTTAGTTCTGAATCCTTATTAGTGTCCACAGGTAAATCTTGTTAATCTGGTCCTGTTTTTCTTTGCCTCTCAGTGAACACTCTAAGATCGACCTTCTACAGCTCTGTTCTCTCTTCTCTTTAAATACAATTATGACCTGCCTATAGTCATAATTGACAACGGGTCCTCCCTTTACTCAACCCCTTGACACTTCATGTATAATTCATTTTACACCCTTTGATGACAGTGTCAGTCACTGAAAGCCCAATGTTATATATAAGATGTTAAATCCAGAATTTTGGTAAGCAAGCCATAAATTTTCTTTTAGACAGATGTAAATATGACACATTTTTACCAAAAATGTATTTTGCCTCTGATTCCTCCTGACATATATTTCTAATGGCTGTTAGCATTCTGTAAGAACTTTCAAACATAAGTCATATATATATATAAACCATTTGGGAAATAAGAATAAGATAGAATGTGAAAATCATTAAAATATCACATAGGTCAGTTTTGCCCTCAGATTTTCATGTGAGATTCACTTTTTTTTTTTTGAGATGGAGTCTTGCTCTGTTGTCCAGGCTACAGTGCAGTGGCACCATTTCAGCACACTGCAACCTCCACCTCCGGGCTTCAAGAGATTTTCCTGCCTCAGCCTCCTGAGTAGCTGGGATTACAGGTACACACCACCACATGCAGCTACTTTTTATATTTTTAGTAGAGATGGGATTTTACCATGTTGACCAGGCTGGTCTCGAACTCCTGGCCTAAAGTAATTGCCTGCCTCAGCCTCCCAAAGTGCTTCAATTACAGGGGTAAGCCACCACGCCCAGCTGTGATTCACTTTCTGTGGAGCAAGATTTCACTCCATCTCTTAAAAAATGTGTTTCATGAGAACATGTTTGGGGCCAATTAAGAGATTATACTTCACAAAGACTTGCTTTATATTTACACCAAATTAAATCAGCAAAATGTGACCAAAATAATCCGAAAATAGCAAACTCTTAATAGTAAGGACACATGATGTGCTTTCCAAGTATTCACAAAATCATAGAAAGGGTAAAAGTTGAAAAACATGGGAAAATTACAACATAATGATATAGACAAGCAAGGTAACAAGGAATCATTCAGAATGTAATATATAACTTTTTTGGCTTAGTATGCTGAAATAATTTTAAACCTACAGAAATGTTTAAAAAATAGTACAGGGAACCTTCTTATATTCTTTATCCAATTTTTTTAACATTTTGGAAAATGTATTTTATTATTCTTTCTCTGAAAGTTTTGCTTCTTAATTCCTCAGTATGTATTACCTAAGAACAAGAATATTTGCTTACATAACTACAGTACAATTATCAAATGCAATAAGTGTAACATTGATATAATACTTTTATCTAATTTTTTAAAAATCTATAGTGCGTATTGCCATTATGCCAATTGTTCCAACGACATCATTTGTAATATTCTTTTTCTCTTCATTCTAGGGTCCAGTCTAGGATTATGTATTACATTTAGATGTTATGTTTCTTTAGAAACCGTGAAGTCATTTTGTTACCACGAATTTTAATCCAAACCCACAAGGTTCTTCACCATCCTTATTCTATATTTGCATCTTCCTTCTCTGAGAACCCTGGCTCTCAACACCAACAACACGGTTATCCAATTTTGTCTAATTCTGTAATAAAAACAAATAGGGTTTGAGAATTTCTACACTCACGTAACTAGAAAAAAAGAAACCCACTAAAAGAATTTAAGATACAGGGCCAAGTACGGTGCTCAAATTATCTGGATTAGTTTTTTTCCCCTTTTGGTGTGGTTATGCCGTGTATCTGAGATACAATTATTTGTTTGAAATACTGCTTGTATTCCATTCCAGGTATTTTCCCTATCTTTATTGATTTTATTTCCATTTTGAATATGTAGAATACTGACTTGCTTCCAAATGTCAAAAATGTACACAAAGGTATACTCAGAGAAGTGTTCTTCCCTCCCCATCCCTTCCACCACTCCCTCTCTTACAGGTAGCCAGTTTCAACGTTTTCTGACTTATCCTTTTGTTTCTTTCTGAAGAAGTCAGCAGACACGTATTTGTTTCCTTATTCCTCCATCTTTCTTATATAATAGGTAGCTTACTCTGGAGATTCTTTAATACTTTGTTTTTTTTCTCTTAAAATACATTATAGAAATAACTTATCACTTCACAAAGCTCCTCCTCATTCTTATTTTACAACGGTATTGTATTCCACGGTGTATATGTAAAGCTTTTCAACCAGTTTCCTGTGTTTAGACATTTATAACTATTTGCAATTATAAACAGTGCTATAATGAATAATCTTGTGCATATGTAATTTTGTATGGTTGGAGATGTACCTTCAGAATAAATGATCAGAAGTGGGATTGCTGGGCTAAGGTAAGCATGTACAGTATGCAGTTTTGTTTAATTCTACTTTATCTGATATCAAAATTTAACACTCTGATTTTCATTTTTTCCACTCGCCTGGTATCTCTTTGCCCATATATTTAGTTCTATCTTTTTAAAATTTCTGTGTGTATTTGATGTGTCCTTTTTATACAGTATAGAGATGTATTTTGCTTTATCAGCCAATTTGAAAATATTTCTTATTTAATAAGTGATTTAAACCCAGTCACATTTTTATATGACTAATATGTTTGATATCAATTCTATTATATTATTTTATAATTAATTTATTATGTTGTACTTAAACCATAGTCTTTTCTTCTCTATGTTCTTTGCTATATTTAAAATTTTTGTTTGGTTTAGAAAGGTTTGTATTTTTTTACCTATACACCCAATTTTGTGTTTTAACATCCAATTTTAACATCCAATTTTTATTAAAAATTAATAACTGTAAGTAATAAGTAACTTACCTTGAATAAAATGTTCCAGAACACTAACAAACATGTCTATCACACATTATGAACTCAGTTTTAATAAGGTTTGGGAGTGTAGGCTACTGCAGCAGAATGTCCCAGCCGAGAAAGAAAGAGGCTCAAATCTCAGCCAGATTTAAACAATGGCATTTATGGACCAAATTCTTCTTGATTTTACTGAGTTCAGCTTGTAAATAAATTATTTCCAAAGATGAGAATTCAGAACACCTCACACAAGCTGTCTGTAAAGGTTGGGTTATTACTGGTACGCCCCCTCATCCCAGCATCTTCTTTGCTCCCACACTGTTATTTTGATACAGCTAAAAGTTCACCTCCCCACCTCAACTCCAGTACCTCTTAATGAGGGAAGTGTAACACTATCCAGGTGTCTCCCAGCACAGTGAACAGAATGTCATTGCTCTGCACAGTCTGATTTATGTCAGCTTGGTTAGAAATCACCTACATGCTGGAAACCCCCTGTAGAGAGTGTGCACTGGCCCAAGGCCATAGCTCTCTTCTTCTCCTTCTTCTTGTTTCCTTCTCTCTGCCCAAAATCTGTGGTTGGAGGGACATGCTGTGTATTTGTGAAATTATCCTCATAGGAATACAAGGAAGAACTCTGGCCTCCTTGAAATAATTTACACCTAATTTAGTTTAAGGAGCATAAATGATGGGACTGCTTTATAACATCAACAAGAAGCATCATTTGCACAATTTTTCATGCGATGTTGGAGCACATGCAACAAACACTTCCCATCTTCTGGGGCTAGCAAAATCTCTCAGAGTAAGAGATTATTTTTGACATTATGGTTCTAAATCTGAAGAAAAAAAAATAGTCAGGGCAGATGGCCTGGGGCCAGTCAGGAAACCCTTAATCACCCAGAAAAATAAGAAACAGAAGAGGTCATTATTCTTAGTGGGCCAGACTGTAAAACAACGTTTTTAAGTCTTCAGATTTATAGCAAAGCACCTTGAAATATCTCAGGCAATTATGAAGAATGAGACTGCTCCAAAAGGCATTATGCAAAATTTTCTTGCTCATTTTTCTTAAGCAAACAAAACTGCCTAACCATCTTCTAACCTCACTAGAGAGCTTTCCTGTTGTAGCAATCACAGAATTCTTTCACCTTGGTAAATATAGCACAGTAAATTAATTAATCCTAAGCATTATAATAATTTAATGGAAGAAGATATTAATTAGGAACCATAAACATAGACTTATTCATTTTCAAGTATATAATTTGGCCCTAATGTCTTCCACCTGTCAGTGTACAAAGACTATGAGAAATTGACTAGAAGGCCTTCAGGTGAGTGAGCCATATTGGACCAGAGTCATAAATCCTACAATTAAAGGCAGCAGTAAAGATTAAAGTGAAAATGAAATTAATATTTACAGAGTGCTGCAATGCGCCAGGCTCATTGTACCTAAACCCTTTCATTATATCATTATATCATATGTACATTAAATCATTTAATACTTAACAATGACCATGAAATAAAAGCCTTATTACCTGCATTTTTATAAATGAAGAAACTGTGACCTTGACTAGGTAAGTGACTTACCCAAGCTCACACAGCTGGCTTGTGGCAAAGTTAAAATTGATTTCCAAAGACCATTTTCATTCTAGAGTTCCATACTAGCAATGGGCAGACCCGTGTGGAAACAGGGCCTAAACCAAAATATGCAATGACATTTTATCATAATAAAAAGTAATAATAATAATGAGATTTTTCATGTCACTCTTATTGTCAGTACATTTTAACACACATACCTTAAAATGCTTAAAAACACACACAAAAAGTTGGCAGTAGCTTCAGTTAGCTGTTGAACACTAAAGCCTTAAAATTAGCACACATGGGTGGTTACCATAGAAAGCTCTGATGCTGAATAGGAACATGCTAATAAATGATTTAGTCATATATTAAAAGTTCACTCTTCATATTCTAAGTGGCCCAAGTAATATAGGAATGTATTTTGGAATTTCCTGGGACTATTTTCATAAGGAAAGTCACATGTTCAAGGGAAGATATAACATGCACTAGAAATCAGGCAAACTTGTTTTAGTCCAGCTGAGTCATCAGGGTTGGTCATTTAACTTACCTGGGCCACAGTTTCTCCATCCACAAAATAAAGGAATGCAACTGAATAATTTACAATCATTTTCAAGGGTAAAATTTTGATTGTGAGCTGTTTCATCAATAAAAAATTTTGTTTAAAAAGATGGCTCATAATCCTGAATTTCATAGACTGTTCCTCCCCTACCCAAGGGTTTATAGGAACACGGATAAGAGATCACCTTTAGAGACAACTCCAATAAATTAGAGACATATGTTTCTTTTGACCTTAATATTTACAAAGTTATATCTTGCTTATATGGCTTGAAGAAGAATGATAAATATAATGTCCTCAGAACATAATTCTTTTTTCACAACTAGCATACAGAGATGAATATTATTGATGCTAAGATCAAGTTTCCTGACTCTCAGTAGGAATCATTGTACATGTGTTAATTAATCATTAGAAGCCTGGTCCATTTTTTGTCCAAATGAGCAAGTAGCTGCTGTTAGAAAGAAATAGAAGATTAAATATACCAGGTAACATTATACATTAAAAAGGTAAAAGCTATAAACTTTAAAAAACTATAAATTAATATGGTAAAAGTTAACATGAAGAATTTAAACACAATGCTAGTATTGTTTCATTTATAGTTTTCTATAGTTATTTTGTTTTAGATGTTTCAGTTTGCTAGTCATGAGTAAATGTAAACTGAATAATTAGATAGAATTACGATTATTTTAACAGCAAAAGTTAGAAAAGTATCTTCAGTGAAACCAAAATTTTGGGGAAATTTATAAAAATGTCATCAGTTATTAGAATTTCAGCAGATTATAGGGATATATACAGCAATAATAATACTATAGTAGGGAAATATTACTATTATACAATAATAAATATGGTGAAGTGAGTCTGTCTTCACAAGATTACATGTTGAGGTTAAAATTCATCATTCTCTTTAGAGTTTCATAGGAACAGCTGAAATTGTGTCTCATTCATGTGTAAACAAGGCCACACTCAATACTGTGTATTAACATGTATACGAACATAAATGTGAATATGTAGTAACAAATTGAGTTACTAACTCAGTAAGCCAGTACGAAAGAAGTGTTTATATAAAATGAAATTTGGTGTAGCGCTCTGAAATCAACAGAACTAGATCTGAACCTTAACTTTCCCATTTACTAGCTGTATTCATCTATGTTCTTCAGAGGAACATGAGCCAATAGGATATATGTACATATATATAGAAAGAGATTTATTTAAAAGAATGGGATTATATGACTATGGGGGCTTGGCGAGTCCAAAATCACCAAGGAGGCAGGAAGGCTAGAGATACAGGAAAGAGTTGCAGTTTAAGACCAAAGGCATTTCTGCTGTAGAACCAGGAAGATCCAGTGTTGCAGAGAAAGTCCAAATGCAGTCTGTTGGGAGAATTCCCTCCTGCTTAGGGATGGTTAGGTTTTTGTTCTCTTCAGGACTTCCAACTGATTGGTGGAGACCCACCCACAATATAGAGAGCAATCTGTTTTACTCAACATCTATTGATTTACAAGTAAAGTTCGCAGAAATATTCAGAATAATGCTTGACCAAGTATCTGTGCTCCATGGCTCAGCTAAGCTGACACATAAAATTAGTCATCACACTAACTGTGCAAGTTTAAGCAAATAAATAACCTTCTCTGAACCTCAGTCCTTGTGAAATTTGTATAATAATATTTACCTCTTAGAGTTGCCGTGAGATTATGTACATATAGTGAGTACACAGCAGGCAATTAACAAATATCAGTTTTCTATACGTACACATTTTTATGACCATGATTCCTAAGTATAATTGGCATATTTAAAGTGAAATAAAACTGAAAAAAAAGAAAAAATAAATAAAATATATTTTGAATATATGTTCTTCCTCACAGAATTGATAAATAAAACACAATAGAAAGTAGTTTACTCCTGTTTACTCTCCATGCTTACAATGGACTATATCTTAATGGTGTTCTTATAACTTGACTTAAGGCTCCATTTGGTTTGGTGCCTAAAACCACACCTAGGCATGTGTTAATGATCAGTCATATGCATGCTGCCGTTCTGGAGCAGTTATCTACTGTCAAATTCTTACTTGAGACATGTATAACAAGCAGAAATTCATTGTTTTAAAGAATGTTTCACTATATTGCCCAACTGAAAACAAAGTAATATTTATGACCTCTCATTTGGAAGATTAATATATAATTTTTAAAGACAGATGAATGCAGCCAGCTAAAATAGAAGCTGCTCTTAATCTCTAACCTTTCCTCCAAATTTAACCAAAGTCTCTTTCTGAGGTTAGAAGAACTACAGAGTTTCGCTCAATTTTTCTTCATTTGTGCCTCTCTCTGCAGTTTTGGGTTCCAGCTGGAAGCAAACATACCCAAATACCCCAGATGAAGTTGTTCTCATAAGATGTCCAGCCCAGTTTTCAAGACTTGAGAGGTTCAGAGGGTTCAGATAAAGTTTGGGATCAGCAGCCAAGCACTTGAATGCTTATCTGAATTGAACCTTCTAAGTTTCGTCCAATATTAGCCCTTTAACTGGAAATAAATGTTCATTACCTCTAATTAGCTCTTTGTGTCTTAGATACATCTGGATCTCACATAGCATTAAGATATTACACATTTGTCATTTTGCATGTTTTTGTGGAGATTTTTGGGTTGTAATATTTTAATAAATTAAATTACAGTCACAAGAGGAAATAGATAAAGAAGAGTTTAGTGATATATTTATATATTTGCCAATTACCAATACGTAAAGACATATAAGTTTTAGACTTGGCGATGGAGATCACCTAATTCTATGGCAGAGGCATATGACATGGAACTATAGTTCACTATTTCCCCCCAAAATAATTAGCATATTTAACAAGTAAATGTTTCATAATCTGTATGGAAACCCAAGAGCAGATAATTCCTTTTAATTTAAAATTGGAAAAAGTGAAAAAGAAGTTCTGGTTTGAGATGGCTGAACATAATTCTTTTCTCCCACTAGAGACCCCAATAAAATGATAGTAAAGGATAAATCTTTAACACTGAAGAGAATAGGAAAGGGGTAAACAGCAGTTAGGACATTGTAACAACTCTATGTAAATCAAAAACGAAATGGGAAGAGTGAGGTCAACAGACTAGAGTTACCTGACACCTCCCACCAAGAAAAACAGACCAAAACAACAAATGAATAAAAATGTTTTGACTAGAGAGAGTTAGGAAGTATGCTGAAAAGCACCAGGGAAATAGCAAAATCCCTGTGAAGCACAGAAGCCCAGGGTAGAACCATAGGGAAAGAAGTGAGGCATTCTGCCTCTGCCACACTGTCTTCTTCACCAGGACTGGCTTCTAGTCAGGGTAACTTCTTACAGGGAAAATGTAAGTTGGATATCCCCAGTCATCCCTACTGCTGCCACAAATGCCAGCGATCCTTGCTCAGGAGAATCCCCCAGTCCTCATAGACCCTAAATCCAATTTGAAGAGTATCCAAAATTTCACACAAGTACACTGCTGCAGAGTAGGAGCCTACACTGAACCCCATACAATGCACCATACCTCACTAAAACTCCAGGCTGTTAAGGATGGGTACCATCTTTAAACCAAGCCCACTGCTAGAGTGGCTAGAGTGTGTCCTGTCCTGGCAGTTTGTAGCAACTAACTCTCACCATCCCTGAGGCTCCATGATCTTTCTGTCACATTCACATGGGTGCCTATAGCACCACAACCCTGGCTGCCTGGATTCTAGACCATATGAACAACCAAGACTCTGGTGCTCAAGTCCATGCAGGACATCACCCCTAAGGGAACAGGTATACCTGTACAGTGGGAATACTACCATGCAGCTACCTCAATGCCCTGCCCACATGCACTCATGTTGTACACCTGGCTGGACGGCAAGTTCATGTGTACTCACACCTAACCTAACTGCCAGTTCTGGAGCAGCTCTGCTTCCCTGCAGGCTGTTGCAGGTCCTCCCAGCTCCACTGCACTCACACTGAATCCATTCTTGGCCTGACAGCTGTTATGGTAGAAGAGTCATCCTTGCACACAGACTGCTGCAAGACTTCCAGGTTCCACTACACCAGCATGAACCTTCACTTAACCCAAAAGTTGGTCCAGCAGCAATGCTGCCTCTACAGGCAGATAGCCACAGGACTTCCCATCTTGATGTACTCACACAAACCCGTGCCTGGCACAATAGCTGGCCTGAGGGTGGCCCACCCCCAGACAGACTGCTGTAGGACTTCCCGGCCTTGCCATATCTACACATGGCTCAGTTCAGTCTCAGCTATCCCAGCAATGGCCTCCACCTCCCTAGAAAGCCTGACACAGCCTCTTGGCCTGTTGTGCCTACACACATCCAACCCAACAACCAGCTCAGCACTCCCACCTACAGCAAAACTATACCAACACCATCATAAACTCATGCAGCCTAGACCACTAAGGCAATCACTGAAATTACTGACAGTGATTACAGCTGAAGAAACTGCATGGCGATCATGTTACTGACTCACTCAAAACGAAAGTCAATACACCATACCTCACTAAAACTCTAGAAAGTATCTACAGGAAGAAGTCTATCCCTATGACAATTAATTCACAACTTGGAAAAAGAAACTATTCCACAAGATGCACACAGATCAATGAAGGGACATAAGAACTATGAAGAACCAAGGAAGCATGACACCTCCCCCCGAAACACAGTAAATCTCTAGTAACAGACTCCAAAAAAAAAGGATATTAACAAAATGTCTGAAAATTTTCAAATCAATGATCTTAATGAAACTCAGTGAGATACAAGAGAATATAAACAAACATTTCAATGCAATCAGAAAAGCAATTCATTATCTGAATGAGAATTTCAACAGAGATAGATATTACATGAAAAAAACAATCAGAAACATCAGAACTGAAAAAATTCAGTTAATGAAATAAAAACTGCAATTGAGAGCTTCAGCAATCGACAAAACAGAATAAAGAATTTCTGAACTTAAACAGATCATTGAAAATAACTCAGACGGGAAAACATAAAATAAGAATAGAAGACGATAAAAAAAGCCTATGGGGCTTATGGGATGCCCTTAATTTTACAAATTTTCTCATTATAGTAGTTTTAGAGGGAGAATAAATCAATAAAGAAAGTCACAGAAAACCTATTTAATGAAATAATAGCTGAAAATTTCCCACATATTGGGAGATATATGAACATCCAGATTCTAGAAGCTCAAAGCTCCTCAATTAGATTCAACTTCCAAAACATCCTCTCTGAGGCATATTATAATCAAACTGTCAAAAGTCTAAGACAGAGAGATAATTCTAAAAACTTGAAGAGAAAAGCATCAAGTGATATAGAAGGGGATCTCCATGAGACTATTAGCAGATTTCTTAGCAAAAAACTTGCAGGCCAAGAGAGTGAATGATATATTAAAAGAGAGTTTAACAAATAAATTCTTTCAGTCAGGAATACTATATCCAACACAGCTATCCTTCAGAAATAAAAGAGAAATAAAGACCTTTACAGAAAAACAAGGCCTGAGAGAATTCATCACCATTAGACTAACCCTACAAGAAATACTTAAGGAAGTGCTACAACTGAACATAAAAGGACCATAATTACTACCATGAAAACACATGAAGGTATAAAACTCACCAGTAGCAATCAATTCATAAATCAAACTCAGAATACCACAGTGATATAATGGTGCTATGTAAATCTCTCAATTCTCTGACATAAAGGTTTAAAGTAAAAGTGGTCAACAACAACAACAATTACAATTAGTGGCTAAGGAACATGTAATAGAGAAGAAAAATTAGGCAATAAAAATTTAAATTGAAAGGAGGAAAATGTCCAGAGTATTTTTATGTGACCATAGTTAAGTTGCTATCAGTTTAAAATAGTCTATTTTGGCAAGACTCTTTATGCTAGCCCAATGATAACCACAAAGAAAGCAATTATAGCAAATACACAACTAATAAAGAGTAAGGATAAAAGCTTCACACCAAACCACAAAGTTATACAACAAAAGAAAAAGTGGGAGTAAATAATCTATTAAACAACAATAAAATAATTAACAAAATGGCAGGAGTAAGTTCTTATCTAACAATAATCTTTAATGTAAATGGTTTAAACTCTTTGATTAAAAAATAGAGAGTAGCTGCACGAATAAAAAAAATAGATCCAACTATATTCTGCCTACAAGAGACTCACCTTAGCAGTAAAGACAAACAGACTAAAAATAAAGGGATGGGAAAAGATCTCATACAAACACAAATTAAAAGCAAGGAGGAATAGTAATATTTATATATAATAAAATAGAATTTCAGCCACATATAGTAAAAAGAGGCAAAGATTATTCTATAATGATAAGGGGATCAGTTCAACAAGATGATATAACAATTGTAAATTTATATGCACCCAAACTGGAACACCCACATAGCAAATGTTATTAGTCCTAAAAAGAGAAGCTGAAATGCAATTATAGGGGACTTCAACAGCCCACTTTCAACAATACCCTTACTGAGAATATACCCAAAGAAATAGAAATCATTCTATCATAAAGACACATGCACACATATGTTCATTGCAGCACTATTCACAGTAACAAAGATATGCCATCAACATAATACCATGGGTAGACTGGATAAAGAAAATGTGGTATAGGCCAGGTGTGGTGGCTCAGGCCCATAATCCCAGCATTTGGGGAGCCTGAGGCAGGCAGATCACCTGAGGTCAGGAGTTCAAGACCAGCCTGGCCAACATGGCAAAATCCTGTCTCTACTAAAAATGAAAAACTAGCCAGGCGTGGTGGCACGTGCCTGTAATCCCAGCTACTGAGGAGGCTGAGGCAGGAGAATTGCTTGAACCTGGGAGACAGAGGTTGCAGTGAGTTGAGATTGTGCCACTGCACTCCAGCCTGAGCAATAAAGTAAGACTCCTTCTCAATTTTTAAAACATGCGGTACATACACAGCATGGAATACTATGCAGCCATAAAAAAAAAAGAGATCACGTCCTTTACAGGAACTAGATGTAGCTGGAGGCCATTATCCTTAATAAACTAACACAGGAACAGAAAACAAAATACTGCACATTCTCACTTATAAGTGGGAGCTAAATGATGAGAACACATGGACACATAAAGGGGAATAACACACACTGGGTTGTATGGAAGGGTGGAGGGTGGGAAGAGACAGAGGATCCAGAAAAATAACTATTGAGTACTAGGCTTAATACCCAGGTGAAAAATAATCTGTACTACAAGTCCCCACAACACGTTTATCTATGTAACAAACCCGCACGTGTACTCCTGAACTTAAAAATTTAATTTTTAAAAAGATCAACAAAAAGAAATGTTTGTTTAAAAAAACAAAACTGAGAAACTTTAACTATATTGAGAAAAAAAATGAAGACTCAAAAATAATAAAAGATGAAAAATTAGACATTACAATTGATACCACAGAAATACAAAGACACAGAAGAAATTATTTTGAATAACTATACTCCAACAAATTTGATAACATAGAAGAAATGGATAAGTTCCTGGAGTGCAACCTACCCAGATTAAATTATGAAAAAAATAGAAAATCTGAACAGACCAAAGAGTGAGAAAATTGATTCTGTAATAAAAAGTCAGGAGTGCAGCCAGGTCAGACCTGGGGGCTCCGCATGCTGCAGCTGTCCCCAGGTGCCCCCACCATAATCTCCGTGGAACCTCACAGAGCAGAGCCAGCAGACTAACCTGAGCCAGCCACCATGAGTCAGGCAGCGGGCGTCCAGGTGCAGGGAGGGACATGATGCACGTACATGGCCCTCGTGGCCACCATGGCAGACAGCGGCCCTGGCCCCAGGGAGGGGGTGTGGTGACTCAGGACCATGTGTTTACTTTAAGAGCCCACCCCACAGAACCACAGGAGAGGGCCCGGGCAGCACAGACGATGAAGGCCCAGTGAGGCACCAAGGGAAGGTCACCATCAAGTATGACCACAAGGAGCTACAAAGGGCTTCAACCTGGAGGAGTGGATCCTGGAGCAACTAAACAACTCCCCAACTGCCAGGAAGAGGTGATACCAGAACTGGAGATTGACATGGATGAACTCCTGGACATGGAGAGTGATGATGTCCAGGCTGCCAGGGTCAAGGAGCTGCTGGTTGACTGTTACAAACCCACCGAGGCCTTCAACTCTGGCCTGCTGGACAAGATCAGGGGCATGCAGAAGCTGAGAACACCCCAGAAGAAGTGAGGGTCCTCGACCCAGGTGAATGGGGGCTCAGGACAATCGCTGTCCCCCCGACCTTGTAGCAACAGCAATACCAGGGGCCCTGTGGCCAGGCTCAGTGTCATAATCAGATCTCTTCCCTTACCCCCTTCATTTTCCATTTTTGGGATTCTTCATTGTTATTAAACTGATGAGACTTTTTGTGTTTTTATGTTGACTCAGTGGCTCAGGCCCTTTAATAAAGCTAGGATATGCCTTTGGTGCAGCTAAAAAATAAAAATAATAAAAAGTCTTGATTCAAAGAAAAGCCAAGGGTCTGATAACTTCACTGCTTAATTAGTTCTAAAAAAGAACTACTACCAGTGCTTCTCAAACTATTCCAGAAAATTGAAGAGGAAAGAATACTTCCAAACTCATTTTATCAGGCCAGCTTTATGTTGATTTCAAAACTAAATAAGGACTCAACAACAACAACAACAAAAAGAAAACTACAGGCCAATATTCCTGATGAACATAGATGTAAAAATTCTCAACAAGATACTAGCAAACTGAATCCAGGAGCACATTAAAAAATCATTTACTATGACCAAGTCAGATTCATCCCATGGATGCAAGGATGGCTTAATATATGCAGATCAGTAAATGTGGTACACCACATTAACAGAAAGAAAGACAAAAACCATATATCATTTCAATAGAGAAAAAGCATGTGACAAAATTCAACATTCTTTCATGATCAAAACTCTCCACAAATTAGGTATAAAAGGTACATACATCAACACAATAAAGACCCACAACTAACATCATACTGAATAAAGAAAAGCTGAAAGCTTCTCTTTGAAGATCAGGAACAAGTATGCCAACTTTCACCACTTCTATTTGATATAGTTCTAGAAGTCCTAGTCAGAGCAATTAGGCAAGAGAAAAAAATTAAAGAGATCTAAACTGGAAAAGAGGAAGTCAAATTGTTCCTGTTTGTAGATTATATCATCTCATATATAGAAAACCTTGAAGACTGCACCAAAACAATGGTAGAACTAATAAATATATTCAGTAAAGTTTCAGAATACAAAATAAACATCTAAAAATTAGTAACATTTCTATATGCTAATAGTGAACTATCTGAAAAAGAAATCAATAAAATAATTTCATTTACAGTAACTACAAAAACCATAAGATACCTAGTAATAAACTTAACCAAGTAGGTAAAAGATCTATACATTGAAAACTATAAAATATTGATAAAGAGTACACAAATAAATGAAAAGATGTCTTGTGTTCGTGAGTTAGAAGAATTAATGTTGTTAAAATGCCCACACTTCCCAAAGCAATCTGCATATTTAGTACAATCCCTATCAATATACCAAATGACATTCTTCACAGGAATAAAAAAAGCAACCTTCGTATAAAACCACAAAAACCCCAAATAGCCAAAGATATCTGAGCGAAACCAACAAAGCTGGAGGCATCGCACTACCTGATTTCAAAATATACTACAAAGCTATAGTAACCAAACAGCCTGGTACTGTCATAAAAACAAACAGATAAACCAATGAAGAGAATAGAGAGCCCAGAAATGAACTCATGCACCTACAGCCAACTGATTTTCAACAAAAATATCAAGAACGCACAATGGGAAAAAGATAGTCTCTTCAATAAGTGGTGCTGGGAAAATTGTATATCCACAAGCAGAAGACTGAAACTACCCCACTACTTCTCACCATATACAAAAATCAACTCAAGATGGATTAAAGATTTAGATGTAAAACCAAAATAATAAAACTACTAGAAGAAAACATAGGGAAGATGTTTCATTACACTGGGCTGGGCAACAATTTCTTTAAGAAAGACCTCAAAAGCACAGGTGACAAAAGCAAAAATAGTCAAATGAGATCACATCAAAATAAAAGTTTTTGTACAGCAAAGGAAACTATTAACAGTGAAATGACAATCTATAGAATAGGTGAAAATATTTGCAAACTATACATTGTACATTTGACAAGGAATTAATATCTAGAGTATATATAAGAAATTTAAAATTCAACAGCAAAAACACGGGCAAAAGATTTTAATTGACATTTCTCAAAAAATACAGACAAATGGCCAACAGGTATATTAAAAATGCCCAGTATCACTATCAGGGAAATGCAAATGAAAATGACAATGAGATATCATCTTACCCCAGTTAGAATGACTATCATCAAAAAGGCAAAAAATAACAAATTCTGGTGAGGATGTAGAGAAAAGGGCACTCTTATACACTATTAATAAGAACGTAAATTAATATGGCCATTATAGAAAACAGTATGGAAGTTTCTCAAAAAAACTTAAAATAGAACTACTATATTACCCAGTAATCTCACTACTGGATATTTACCAACAAGAAAGGAAATCAGTGTACCAAAGTGATACCTGCACCTTCATGTTTACTGTAGCACTATTCACAATAGCCTAGATACAGAGTCAACCTAAATATCAATCAACAGATGAATGGTTAAAGAAAATATTATATATATAAAATATATATATATGTAATATGTTTAGCTGAAAATATATTATTATGTATTATTAAAATATTATACAAATATATATTTATAAATATATTTAAATATATCATATATTATGTAATACAAATTACATATGTAAATGTATATAATATTTTTATATACTATCCAACCATAAAAAAGAATAAAATCCTATCAATAACAACACAGATGAGACTGGAAGACAATCCTTCCTGCAACGTGGATAAGACTGGAGGACATTATGTTAAGTGAAATAAGTCAGGCACGGAAAGATAAATACTGTATGTTCTCACTATTATGTGAGACTTAAAATAATTGAGATTATAGAAATAGAGAGTAGAATAGAGATTATTAGAGGCTGTGAAGGATAGTGGGGAGAGGAAAATAGGGAGTGGTTTGTTAACTGATGCAAAACTACTGCTAGATAAGAGAATTAAGTTCTAGTGCTCATTTTAGTGTCCTGTGGCACTCTAGGGTGACTATGACTAATAATAATTTCGTGTATATATTTTAAAAGCTAGAAGAAAGAATTCTTAATGTTCACAATCCAAACAAATGATAAATGTTCAAGATGATGGATATGCTAACTACCTTGATTTGGTCATTAAACAATGTATACATGTATTGAAATGTCACTCTGAAATTCATAACTATGTACAATTATTACATGTCAATTAAAAATTTTCAAAAATTAAAAATAGAAATACCATATGATCCAGCAATCTCAAGACTATGTATATATCCAAACAAAATGAAATTAGTATACTGAAGAGATACCTGCGCTCCCATGTTTATTGCAGCGTTATTCACTAGCCAAGATATGGAATCAACTTAAGCATTCAACAATCAATAAATGGATAAAGAAAATATGCTATATCTAAACAATGGGTTAGTATTTGGTCATTAAAAAGAATGAAATCCTATAATTTGTGACAACATGGGTGAAATTGGAGGATATCATGTTAAGTTATATAAGCCAGACACAAAAAAACAAACACCCCATGATCTTATGCATATGTGGTATCTAAAAAAAAAAAAAAAAAAGTTGATATCATAAAGAGAATAAAACTGGCCGGAAAGCAGAGGATGAAGAGAGGTTGGTCAACAGGTGCAAAGTTAGATAAGAGGAATAAGTAATAGGGTGATGTTGTTTGACAGTAAAATAGTGTATATTACAAAATAGCTAGTTGAGAGGCTTTTGAATGTTCTCACCACAAAGAAGTGATAAATGCATGAAGTAATGGATACACTAACTACTCTGATTGGATCATTTTGTATCATAGATACGTATCAAAACATCAAAATTGTACCCCATAAGTATGTCTATTTATAAAATGCCAATTTTAAAAAAATAAGAAAAACACTAAAATATTCATGCCTTTAAGTCTAAAATTGAAGACTGTTCAAAAAGTTTGTTTTAGTAAACATACATTTTAAATTTTCATTTTATAAAACACTGAAGTATAAACTCTGCAAGGTTATTCTGAAATGCAACATTCTAATTTTCTATTCACTTTTATTTATTTGTGTTTATTATTATTATTATTATTATTATTTTTCTTGAGACAGAGTTTTGCTCTTGTTGTACAGGTTGGAGTGCAATGGTGCAATCTCAGCTCACCACAACGTCCGCCTCCTGGGTTCAAGCAATTCTTCTGCCTCAGCTCCCCAAGTAGCTGGGACTATAGGCGCCCGCCACCACGCCCAGTTCATTTGTATTTTTAGTAGAGATGGGGTTTCTCCATGTTAGTCAGGCTGGTCTCAAAGTCCCCACCCCAGGTGATCTACCCACCTCGGCCTCCCAAAGTGCTGGGATTACAGGCATGAGCCACCACACCCGGCCTTCTATTCACCTTTTAAGAAGAGTTATTTTATCCTTTCATACCTCGTATTCACTTAGCTACAACAAAATGACACATGGTCATGTTTAACTTAGGAGCATTAATTGATGTTTGGTAATGAAACATCAAAAGTGATGGATCTGAACTTTTTCACTGATTTATCCACATTGAGATTCTGCCTGTGATCCATTTGCTGAGACAGACATTAGGAATAAGTACCTTAATATTATTATTTTAGATACAAGAAGAGGAAATTAAGCCTTGAATTCCATGTATAAAAATACATTACTATAAAGTCAAAGATTTGACCATTTAGTACAGTATGACCATTAGTATTTTTACCGTTATTATTAATCATACACTGTATGAAAAAATATAATGAAAGGGTATTAATGTGGTTAAAACAGAGCAAGGAAGGGATAGCCCAGAATATACCAGAGGGGATCACAGTGAGAAGAAAGCTAGCCTTCTGGCCAAATGTGAAATGGTCATAGGCTTAGGATCAGCAGGTACTGAGTCAGTGTCAAGAGTGAGAAGGAATGCCAAAAATACGGGCAATATTAACGTTGTGATCCGCAACAATCATTGATCACATTACAGAATATCTCATTTGCTACCACGGCATAGCATTATCTTGGATTATCTCTGTGGGACACCATCATCCAACTAGTGATCTTATTCAACATTCAGGTATGATTCTCCACTCACAAAAAAAAGTTAAGGTGTTATGATAGTCTTCTGAAATACACATCATTATATGTTGAAAGAGGCAAATTATTTTGAGAAACATATCACAGCAAAAGGGATGAGAAGGATCATCAAATTATTGGAGAAGAGAAACATCCTACTTCTGATTACTTCATTCCAACATCTTTTATGACTTATGAAGATTCCCTGAGCAAGCCATTGACTTTTGTTTTGAATGGTCTACAGCAGTGTGGGACAGTAAGACATATGAGAGCTAAGTTCCGGTGCTGCTGAAGTCAATGAACTATAATAACATTCACTCATATGGACATCTCTGTCCCTGAATATCCTCATCTTTAAAATGACAAAGGGGCTTGGTAGGTGACTTTTTCTTCAAAGCATCTATAGCTTTAAAAATCAATGGTCCTGTGAAAGAAGAAAAATCAACAACACATTTTATAAATGAAGAAAAGAAAGATACTGGAAACTGAAGGCTACTGAACTTAATAAGCATGATGATAAGACTCAGGAATCTTGCTGAAAAGTCTAGCAAGAATAAAAGAAGACTTATGGCAAAAAATAATAATAATAAAATTCAGCAGAGGTATAAATAACCAAAGAACTTAAATCCAATAATATTTATTAAGTAGCAAGTATGTGTAAGTATTTTGCTAAGGCTGGGAATGTAGCAACACAAGGTGTATCCCCTACATTCCTTATGCATGCCGACAAATATAGAAAATGAAGAGTATTTCATCTAGGCATAGAGTGTCAGTAAAGGCTTCTCAAAGAAAATGTTGTAGAAGGTGATACATAAAAGGTTACCTCAGCAAATAGTGGAAAAGACTTCTGGGGAAAGGTTAAGACTGGTTGAGCAATGTCTTGAATGTTAACTCTGTGCAACAGCTATCAATTGAATAGGTAGACAATTTCATGTCCCGGTCCATGAAGTTAAGTAGTGACAAACCTACTAAGAAGCAACCCACATCTACTTCACATTTCCTACAGAGAAGTATTGCCCTGCTGCTACTCAAAATTGTCTCTGTCACACTGTAACATTCTGGAAAATAATGTTTTCAAAGGGAGAAGACAATCAATTGGAGAGATGGAGGGACACAGAGAGCTGTCAGAAATTGAATTCTTCCTCCTCTATTACAAATCATATAAGCAGGGAGTTTTCCATTAAGACAAAATATTCCATTATAAGAAATAGCAATAACTAAAAAGTTATGTTGAAAAAAGACAAACTGAATGAAACTGGCCAAAAAACAAAAGCCAGGATTGCATCGCCAAGATGTTTACGAAAAGGATTGATATTTGTAAAGTGAAAATTAATGGAATTAAAGAATGAGCAATATTTTGAAATGTTTAAAAGTTTGTAAGAAATCTCTTAAACTAAATCCAAGCAGAGGTGCTATTGGAATGTTTTAAGAAGCAAAATCTGAGTAAATCCCAAACAAGTTATAGGACACAGGAGGTCCTGCCACATGAAGGCATGAGCAGCAGACAAGACATGGTCACTCTTGTTGACCATCCCAGGTGAACCTGACCCTCAGTTATCCCAAGTCACATACCAGACATGTGAGGCAAGACATCATCTTCAGGGGGGACCTCCAAGTCCCAGTCATCCCAACTCTGTCATTGGAGTCACCCAGCTATTTGAGTCATCTCAGCTGAAGCCCCAAACATATGGAGAAGAGAAGAGCTGTCCCTTCATACCTTACTGAATTCTTGAGCCTCAGAATCTGTGAACATATTAAAATGGTGTTTTTCTCCTCGGTGTTGTGGTAGTTTGCTACCCAGCAATCAATCAATAGACAGAAGAAGCATTATTAGGCATTTACATCTCATGCATGCATCCAATGTTTATCAAAAGCCTCAAGCAGCCAGACATTATACTGGCTTTATTTAGGTTAGATGAATTTTTCTGAATCTTTCTCAAGATTAGGTGTTGCTGGAAGCTGGGTTGCAGAGGCAGTGGGCAAGATACTAAGTACATTAGGATGCCTGATGTGAATAAGTTGAGGGATGGCACAGAGGATAAAGAAAAATTTAGAACAACAGAGGATAGAGGACAAAATAAAACAAGTTGAGATTATTTCCCTGGACCCTATCTGGCTTCACAACTGGGTATCTGACTGCATGATCTCATTTTTATGTGGAATCTGAAAGATGAACTCAAAGAAACAGAGGAGAATGGAGGTTACCAGGGGCTGGAGACAGAGGGGTGGATTAGACAGATGTTGGTTACAGGATATGAAATCTCAGTTTGACAGGGGGAATAAGTTCAGGAGATACGTTGTACAAATGGTGATTACAGTTAATAAAACAATGTATTGTATACTTCAAAATTGTTAAAGTATGGATTTTAAACACTTATTACACAAAAATGATAAGTATATGATATAATGAGTATATTAATTAGCTTTAGTCATTCTACGATGTATACATATATCAAAATTTTATGTCTTGCACCATAATTACATATAATTTTATGTCAATTTTTAAAAATTGAAAAATTAGGGCTGGGTACGGTGGCTCACACCTATAATCCCAGCACTATGGGAGATCGAGGCAGGCAGATCACGACGTCAGCAGTTCGAGATTAGCCTGGCCAACATGGTGAAACCCCATCTCTACTAAAAATACAAAAATTTGCCAGGCATGATAGCAGGCACCTGTAATCCCAGCTACTCGGGAGGCTGAGGCAGGAGAATTGCTTCAACCTGGGAGGCGGAGGTTGCAGTGAACCTAGATCATGCCTCTGCAGTCCAGCCTGGGTAACAGAGCAAGACTCCGTCTTGGCTAAAAATACAAAAATTAGCCAGGCATGATAGCAGGCACCTATAATCCCAGCTACTCGGGAAGCTGAGGCAGGAGAATCGCCTGAACCCAGGAGGCGGAGGTTGCAGTGAGCTGAGATAGTGCCATTGCACTCCAGCCTAGGAGACAGGGAGAGACTCCATCT
>NW_012115500.1:4908504-4913273 GCF_000951035.1 Colobus angolensis palliatus | reverse complement strand
AATTGGGATTTGGCCCAAAAAAATGAATTGAAATGACTGAGATGCCTTGAATTCACCAAAGAAAATTACCTAGTCACTAAGGACAATCAACTTTCATTCAGTAATTTACGGATAGCAAAGATAGATGGTTTATCAATTTAGCATATTTGTCATAGTGGCTAAGGACCAGAGTTTGTTTAATATGACATAACTTTATGAAATGAAAAAATGCCCACTGATACTTCCCTGCATTTTTCGAATTATGTGTGGGTAGTAGGATGTAGTCAAGTATGCCTCAAACATTTACCATGCAGAAACATAACTATGTCTTAGATTCAGAAGCCTCTGTAGGGAGTGTCTCCAAAAGGCATTTCTGAAAGGGTGGGCTGAGGGGAGGGAGATAGGAAGAGCCTTAAAATTGTAAAGTAAGCCTCCAAGAAAATGTTTTTGATGCTTGCCTCATCCAAAATGAAAAGGAGAACAAAGATACAGATATTATCTTTTCTTGGAAAACCTTTAGATGACCATTCAATGCTCTTTGTATATCATGATCCTTTCATTTATAAGATATGACACACCCTGTTTTACAATCTAAGTGATCTTTAGGTAAACATAATCTTTAAATGTCAGCTATTTAACTTCCACATGCTCTCTGTTTCCTTGTTCATCAAAACTTCTTAAAATTAACTTATATTCATACCTGCTGCCCCCACTCCTTTTCACTTCTCACTGAGGAAAGAGTTCCTCTGCAATTCTACTTCTGCCTCTACACTCTACGAAAATTGCACTCATTAGGTCTCCTCCAAATTACCAAATCCAAAGAAATCTTGGTTCTTATCTGATTTAGCCTCACTGCAGCATTGAACTCTGTTGCCTGTTTCCCTTCTTATTCTATAATAGCATATACATATCATTATATATAGTTTTATTGGAAAACAAAACAACTCATTGCAAAATAATAATAATTGAGAATTATTTAACGAAGAGCAGAACAAAGTCCTTTGCTCACTATCCCTCTCTTCCACTTGTAGGGGAAACCAATGTTCATAGCCAGCGCTCATTGTACCTGACATTTTTCTGTGTGCATCGTATATAATTTAACATTTCAAATCCAAACTGAGAGGATTTGAGATTAAAAATAAACTATCCTTTGCTCTCAATCATACTCCCCATTTCTGATAATCAGCTATAAACATTTCTGTTTCTTTTGGGGGTTATATCCATCTGGTTTATCTTCATTCATTTATTTATCAGTTAAAACTAGATCTCACTACTACCTCTATTGTGAAGAGTGAAGAATTTTGCTGACTTAAGTTGCTTTTTCGCCCCCCTATCCCCACACTTTCACACCCCCAGGCTCTAAGAGGCATATTTTTATTAAGTGTTTTTGTTTGTTCATCTGTGTCTTCAAATAAAATATAACCTCTATTTCTTGACTCATCCATTTTAGGCATCATCTCACATTTTATTCCACACAATTTTATAACACTTGTCTTCTTATAGCTAAAAGTAACTCTGTTTTATCTACAGGTTAACACAAAAAAAAAAAAAAAGAAAGAAAATACCCCAAACCAGCTTTTACAATATTATAGTTATTTAAATGTAGTTCCCTGCAGAATCAAGTAGTGTAATTGGACACTGAGTGGAGGTGGTTTCCTCCTCATTAACTTGCTGTTGGAAAGAGTATATAACTAATGAATACGGGGGTGGGGGCAGCATAATTCTTTTATTTCTTCATTTATTGTCTTAATGCTATTTGTTCATGTTGTCATTAAAGTTACTTAGCTTCTTAATCATATGTTTTATGATAGGAAATTATTTTTCTCCTTGACAAAAAACTTCCTGGAGCCCTCATACTCCCTGTTCTAATTTGCATTCTAGACCAACTGCATAACTGATATTCTGGCATTATTTTTTCTTTTTAAAAATTTGTTGGTACTTATCTTAAAATTGATTTACGCCTTGTTCATTAAAAAGAATGATGTCCCCGATCACCTTCTCAATACTCTTAAAATTGAAAACTAGCATTAAAAATATTTTTTTCCCTTGGATAGATTACAAAAGACCTCTTAATTTCAAGAACATCCCAGGGGACAATAATCTTACAACTGGTGTTTAAGTGGATTTCTTTCCATGTAAAAATTGCAGTGAAATGTGGCAATGTGTAATAATAAGCAGTATTGAGTAGTGACAGTTTTAGTAATAATATTTTGTGAAGAATGACATTTTACTTATGGCTACTGTTTGTAATAAGGTTTTCAGTTCATTCAACAAATATTTATCAAGAAGTCAGTATGTGTTGGCAGTGTTCCATGTTCAAGAGATATAGCAGTGAACAGAGTTCCTCATGAAAGGTTTATACTAGTTGTTGAGGCAGAGGCAAAAGACAAGAAACCTAAACTACTAAATATATAATAATAAGTCAATTGTTGATTGATGTTCGGAAGGTGAGCTGAGGAATGGAGAATGGGGGTGGAATTTTAGATAGAAAAGTGTGGGACTCACTGGAAAGGTGACTTTGGTTTTTTTTTTTCTTGTTACCTTTTACAATTTCTTCCCTCCATTTTATTTTTTAAATTATCTTTATTTCAAAATAATCATGCAGTTACAGAAAAGGTGAAGATACAATACAAAGCATCTTTTCCTGAACCATTTGAGAGAAAGTTACTGACTTCTTGTTCTATCATTTCTGTATACTTTAGTGTATATTTCCTATAAAACAGAGATATTCTGCTGCATAATCACAATATACAATGTATTAAATACTCTGTCTCATTGATCTCAGTTTTTACCTCTTTCTTGAGTTCCGTTGTTCTTTTTGTTGGATAAATTACATAAGCAAGTCTTTCAGAGGATGATCTATGAGTAGTAATATTTTCTATAGCTTACACACCCAAAAATGTCCTTATTTTACCTGAACTCTTGCTTGAGATTTTGGCTGAGCGTTTACTTATAGGCTGTAGTCATATTTTTCTCAGATTTCAGTTTTCAAGCATACAGTATCTCTTATAAGAAGTTGAACTCTCATTTATTGGAAGCAGTAAGTGGAAGCGTTCAAAAATCTCTTTACCCTTCATGAGCCTCTGTGTAGCTGTAGTCTTTCTACTTCAGTTGTATTCTCTTCATCCTATGTTTTTTTTTCCCAAACTGAAGATGCATGTGGCTAAAAAATAAATTTTCTTTCATTATTTCTCCAATAATTTCTTTAAGATATTTTGTTCTCTTCTCTCTTTCTTAAATTCCTTTTGAAGGATCCTAGCTTTCCTTGATGGATCTTCTAAGACTTTCAACTTTACTTCTATATGTTCCTAGCTTTCTTTTATCCCAATTTCTAACAGATTCCATCAGGTTTTATTATAGCACTTATTTTCCATTTTCCTTATTTTCAGATATCATATTCCTAAATTTCCAGTAAGTCTTTATAGTTCTATGGTTGCTTCTTTTTTATAATGACTATTTTATATATATGCATATAAATATATAGAGAGAGATAAAATAGGTATTTTAGATAGATAGATAGATAGATAGATGATAGATAGATAGATAGATATAGATAGATAGATAGAGAGATAGACATGTTCTATGTCCTAAATTATGTGTTTATTGGCTGAGTGCGGTGGTAATTCATTCGTTCTTATTGGTACTGTGTGTGTGTATATGTGTGTGCGTGTTTGTATGGGTGTAAGATTATTTCTCCTCTAATATGATATTTGCCAATTTAAAGTTATGAACTGAGGGCTAGTTTAGTTAATACACTTGGCTGGTCTGGGCTCTCTCTGCCAGCATGCAGTCCTGTTCCCCACAATGCTTCTTCAATAGGAGAGATGGATTGTAAGCTCTGAGCCCACAAGTTTTTTGAAACCATGTGAGCAGAAATCAGGGATCAAGTTAAGCCCATACAGCCCTGGGTTTTACTCAGGGAATCCCAAACCAATTTCTTTGGCAAGTAGTGCCAGAAGAGGCACAGCTGTTTGGAGAACAACCATAGAAGTAGATATGTGGCCACTGCCTTGTTCAAAAGCTGGAAGTCTTATCTCCAGGTTGGGAGAACTTCAGAGGCACCAGCCTCAGGTGGCATGGCTTCTACCTTCCCCGCAGCCCTCTGTGAGTGCAAATTCTAGGCTGCGCTCCTGCTTCTCCATTTCTTAATATGTAACATATTTTCTACCTTCCAGAAACTAATCAAGATTAACAGTTTGCATGTGTCTCTGCCTGATTTGAGAACTACTATAAATTTATTACCTTTGATATTTTTAAGTTTTATTTTAATGGGATTTATGGAGGGAGAACAGATATATGTATGTTCAATCTGTCACCTTGAACCAGAAGCCTTACTCCCTCAACCTCAAAGTTCTCTCCCACAGCCCTGCTCTCTGTCACTTCTCTGATATTTATTTGTCCCATTAGTGCTGGCTTTTATCTTTCCCTAAGTGTTGATATTTCATCCTTTAATATCTCCTCTTTTCTTCCACTTTATTCTCTCCGGAGGTTTTTCAGTCACTTCCACGGATGCAACTATCACTTTATGCTGGTGGACCCATTCCACGTGATGAGCTCTCGTCTCCCTCTGGGCTCCAGTTTCTGAGCTACTCACTACTATCATTCACACTATGTTTTATTTTTCCATCCAGATGTCAGGAAATGGTAGATCTTCAGTAATATTTTAATTAACTAATTAACTAGTGAGAGCTGAAAGGATCTAGAACGAGTTTTAAGGTGATCTACTACCCATATTATTTCCCAATTATTTTTCACAAATGCATCAGTAATTAGCGAAGTATTTGTTAACC
>NW_012115500.1:4905055-4907114 GCF_000951035.1 Colobus angolensis palliatus | reverse complement strand
TTATTCTAACCTCATTACATTGAATATTTTATTTAATTTTTAAAATAACTTTTGAGGAGTCATAAAAAAGTTAAATGTCTTGACCAAATCGTTTTGCCCAGTCTCTAAATTGTAGAGTTGGGGCTTAAACCCAGGCAAGCTGATACCAAAACCCACGTTTTTAACCGCTAGTCAAGGATAGCAAATAAATTGCACCTTGCATGTCACATGTTATTGACTGATAGTTCCTGTATGGAGTAGGATATTGAAAAAATTTTGTAACAAAACTCAGTCAGACAGAGTGTCAAAACTGAAAAATATCAGCCATGAACACATTAGAGTTGTGGGTTCTATTCTAGAATATATCTGTCTAGAACCTATCTGTCCCTAAGTAGATATATGTATCTCTGCCAGTCTGACCTTTGTTTTGGCTTAAATTACCCTGTCAAAAGCTGATTTCCCTTGAAAGCAAAGCTTATAATAGTTGCCCTTTAGGTCTGAGGATTTCAATCATAACTTTTGATACTGGCCACAGATTCTATGCAATCTTACAGTGGGAAATCTTTGCCCTTCTAGGAAAGGTAAAACGGAAAGGCAGGGAGGTGAGGGAACAGACTTGTTGACCTGTGTGTCTACAAACAACTCTCAGAAAAATCACAGATAATTTAGTTTTAAAAATATCACAAAATATAGCAAACCCTGCCAGCAATTTGTCTTCCTCCATATTAAGCTTATTAAAAAAAATACTACTAATGATTTGAGTTTTAGTTTATCTGTATGTTACTTTTGTTACTTTATTTCTCCCATACACTGATGGGGATTTTTTTTTTTTATTAATGAAGGAAGTAGTATGAAAAAGAAAGAGGAGAGAGACAAGATGCTTAGAAAATCATCACTCGGATGCATGTGATGAACTGTGTTCATTCTAAGAAAATTTTAGAAAATATAGAAAAGAACTTAATTTTCTTTTCTAAAGGCTCAGATAGCAGAAAGTCATGTAGAAAATGGAAACTAAAATGTGGTAGGATCATGTTTTTGTGATATTTACCTATGCTCCTTTTTTTCTTCTGGCCCTTTTTAAAAATTATTTCCTTTATTTGAGCAGATAATCTTCCCTGCGTTCTTTCAGAGTTGGTTTAGGGCAAGCTTTCCTGATTTTTCCTTAAGAGACTTTTTATTTATTTATTTATTTATTTTTGAGACCTGGTCTCACCCTGTCACCCAGGCTGGAGTGTTGTGCCATGATCTCAGCTCACTGCAGCCTCAACCTGCCGGGCTCAGGTGATCCTCCCCACTCAGCCTCCCAAGTAGCTGGGATGACAGGCATGTGCCACCACGCCCAGTTAATTTTTTGTATTTTTTGTAGAGACAGGATTTCGCCATGTTGTCCATGCTGCTCTCAAACTCCTGGGCTTAAGCAATCCTCCCACCTTGGCGTCCCAAAGTGCTAGGATTATAGACGTGAGCCACCATGCCTGGCCAAGACACTTTTTAAATTTAAGATAATCTGACTTCTGCTTAGGATAGATAAAGGATTTCCAGCAGGGAAGATGGAGAAAGGATGGAAAGAATTTTTAAGGAGAGCAAATCCTCCCTGGATCCTAGAGAGAAAGTCTTGTTCCCTGTTTTCCAGAGGAGAGCTCAAGGATCTAACATACTTTTATAGGGCACTGAAACAGTGTCTTGTTTCCAGGAAAGGCTCTGGGAAACACACACTATTGATGCTTATTCTGAGAGGTGTTTATTGATATACAAGCCAATAATCAATCTCTCTCTCTCTCTCCATATATATGTGTGTGTGTGTGTGTGTGTATGTATGTATGTGTGTGTGTGTGTATATATATATGTGTATATATATATATATATATATGTGTGTGTGTGTATATATATGTATCTAGGAGGCCAAGTATTTAGAAAGGTTTAAGAGACCATGGATAGCCTCAGACAGATGCCAGTGTGTCGGCATGTCAGATGGAAGCAGAAAGATTTCCTGCTCCTGTGAGTGATGCAGAAGCCAGGAAGAGCCCTCACGGCCAAAGGAATTATGCCCAGGGAGCTGAGGACATCCCCACAGCACACT
>NW_012115500.1:4867836-4898760 GCF_000951035.1 Colobus angolensis palliatus | reverse complement strand
AGATAAAGGATTTCCAGCAGGGAAGATGGAGAAAGGATGGAAAGAATTTTTAAGGAGAGCAAATCCTCCCTGGATCCTAGAGAGAAAGTCTTGTTCCCTGTTTTCCAGAGGAGAGCTCAAGGATCTAACATACTTTTATAGGGCACTGAAACAGTGTCTTGTTTCCAGGAAAGGCTCTGGGAAACACACACTATTGATGCTTATTCTGAGAGGTGTTTATTGATATACAAGCCAATAATCAATCTCTCTCTCTCTCTCCATATATATGTGTGTGTGTGTGTGTGTGTATGTATGTATGTGTGTGTGTGTGTATATATATATGTGTATATATATATATATATATATGTGTGTGTGTGTATATATATGTATCTAGGAGGCCAAGTATTTAGAAAGGTTTAAGAGACCATGGATAGCCTCAGACAGATGCCAGTGTGTCGGCATGTCAGATGGAAGCAGAAAGATTTCCTGCTCCTGTGAGTGATGCAGAAGCCAGGAAGAGCCCTCACGGCCAAAGGAATTATGCCCAGGGAGCTGAGGACATCCCCACAGCACACTGTGTAGAGGGATAACCTAAGACCAATTAGGAAAGTGGGTATCCCATCTGATATCTCCATGGAAATATGACACAGAGACCACACGCATCCCCTTCCCAATCAATGTTGTAGAACTACACAGCCACTCAGAAATCTTAGATACATTCCCTAAGGAAATATGAAGGAGAGGAAATCCCAAATTAATGGAAAAAAATATTTCTTCCTGCTATAACAGAAAGAGAACATAAATAGGTAGTAAGCTAAATTATATAAAAATTTAAACATTATAGTCTTTATACCCAATTATCTGGATGGAAATTCATTCCTAGTGCATCTGTTTTTAATAATCTAAGAAAAGAGTAGAAAGAATTAGTGTTAATAGTAATCTATAACAAGTTGGTTTCTTACTTCATAAAGGATCAATACAAGATAGACAAGAAGACGTAAAATTAAATTTGAATATTTAGTGTCAATAGTAATCTATGACAAGATGATTTCTTACTTCATAAAGGATCAATATAAGGTAGGCACAAAGAGATAAAATTAAATTTGAATATTAATCAAGTAATCTTAGAAAATTGCTTATTAAATTACAGAGTGTGAAATCATATTCATGGTGAAGAAGTGGAAGGCCATCACTCAAGGCCCTTAACATTAAAACCAAGCAAGACAATGAAAGGTAGAAGGACCTGCAGTTTATTCAATCTTGTCTTTCCATTCTATATGCTCTCTCCTATACCATGTCAAATACTTATGGGCTAATGCAAACACTTTCTAAAACTGACTTTCCACATAAGAGAATGCTTACTTCCTGAGTATAATGGTTAAGTCCATTTAGAACAATCCTAACCCAGGTCACAAGTGTCTACTTAAGGAATCAAAAGCAATAAATTATTGGATAAGGCTTGGTGACATGTGCGAAATACACATTCTCTAGGTACCAACATATTCACATGGCAAAATTCACAAGTTCTCTCTAAAGAGCCAAGGCAGAGAGAATGACTCAACTGTCAAACATATTTTCTGTTTTTTTTTTTTAATTTCCAACTTTTATTTTAAGTTCAGGAGTATATGTGCAGGATGGGTAGGTTTGTTACATAGGTAAATATGTGCCATCGCAGTTTGCTGCACAGATCATCCCATCTCCTAGCTATTAAGCCAGCATTCATTAGCTATTCATCATGATTCTCTCTCTCCTCCCAATCCCCATCCTCCAACAGGCCCCAGTGTGTTGTTCCCCTTCATGTGTCCATGCATTCTCATCATTCAACACCCACTTATAAATGAGTACACATGGTATCTGGTTTTCTGTCTCTGCTTTAGTTTACTGAGAAAAATAGTTTCCAACTGCATCCATGTCCCTGCAAAGAACATGATCTCCTTTGTATGACTGCATAGTATTCCAAGGTGTATATATACCACCTTTTTCTTTATCCTATCTAGAGTGAAGGGCATGTAGGTTGATTCCATTGCTTTGCTATTGTGAATACTGTTGCAGTGAACATATTCACACATGTACCTTTGTAATAGAATGATTTATATTCCTTTGGGTATATACCCAGTAATGGGATTGCTGAGTTGAACGGTATTTCTACCTCTAGGTCTTTGAGGGTTCGACAAACTGTCTTCCACAATGGTTGATCTAATTTACACTCCTACACACAGCATAAAAGCATTCCTTTTTCTCCATAACCTTGCCAGCATCTGTTGTTTTTTGACTTTTTAGTAATAGTCATTCTGACTGGTGTGAGATGGTATTTCATTGGGATTTTCATTTGCATTGCTCTAATGATCAGTGGTGTTGAGTAGTTTTTCATATGTCTGTTGGCTGTATGTATGTCTTCTTTTGAGAAATATCTGTTCATGTCCTTTGCCCACTTTTTAATAGTGTTGTTATTTCTTATAAATTTCAAACATATTTTCAAATAAACAAATTTATGCATTACAAATAGGCCAAAGAAGAGAACCATTCTTGCCTATTGGGAAGGGATTGTCTTAATTCACATATTACATAGAGTAAAATGTTTGTCTCAGAAAGATGTATTGTGTTTATCCATCAGTGTATGCAGACTGCACACTGGCTTGAACGCAAGGATTGGGTCATTTAAAATTATTAGAGCTTTAATGACAACCTTACAAGAAAGCATGAATAAAGACAGGTTGCCACTGTAAGTGCTACTAATACAACTGAAATATATAGATATTAATTTTTAAAGTTTTAAATATTGATATTTAGAGAAATGTATTATTAATATAAACACATCCCAGCATGCAAATACATTGCCGGTTAACAGTTTTTGAAAAAATAAAAAACAACAGTGTATAGATTATCCTCACAAATCAGGTATCTTCCTGATTCTTTTCCTAAAGCACCTGCATTTATCCCATGACCCCTTATCTCTGGGGCCTGTTCTCGGTCAAGACACATCATCTTATTCAAGAAAATAAATTCTAATTAATTTTAACTGCCAATTGAGCAATATATTTAAAATTTAAAATTACATTTATTGGGAGCTTCCAATTATAAAATTTCTTTATTTTAAACTTTAAATAAATATGAAAATAGTAAATAAGCTATTTATTAAAAAACTCCACCTTGCCGTAAGAAATTTTTTTATACACTTCGGTATTTATTTTCACAGATAGACAAAGATCAGATATTTCACATTCTGCTTTGAAATATTTTCAAGTGGTGTGAACTTTCAACGAGGGCCTCCCACAGTTAATGCCTTAACCCAAAGGAGCGTCTCTAACAGGGCAAGTCAGTAGATGAGAGAATTAAAGACAAAAGTGCTTTTTTGTTGTCCTCAAATTATACAAACTGTCTCCCCAACAGAGATGTCGGTTTGACTATATATGGAAGAAGAGATTCCCTGAAAAGTAAGATGATGATGTTAAATTCAGAAAAAATATCGTATCTTTAAGGGTAAACTAATACAATAGTAATAATAATAAAGGCAAAATGACAAAGAAGAGTAATTTTAATATCTACTTTTAATCGCATTAATTCTTCCCTTACAATATTGTATGGAAAGTTTTATTAACATCTCTATGGTTTGGGCCACATCATGACTTTGTGGCCCTAGGATTTTCCCTTTGTGGTCTTTCTCCTCTACAAGAAAGTATTGGAAATTTTATTTCATGACCACATTAGAATAAAAGCAAATGAAATCCAGGCTGGATTCATTATTATATATCCATTATGGTCATGTTCCTTTTCTTCTGATTTTAAGAAAAATTAAAATTAAAGCCTCTTTGTAGACCTCTAAAAGAATTGTGAGCACTGTGTGGATAACGCTAGTTAAACTGTAGTAACTATTCACCTCTTCTGGAACAATGAAATCCTCAATTTTCAGTGAGGCGCTGAGTCATCTAAAATAAAGACTGCAGTTCTTAGACTCCCCTTGCAGCTATGTGTGGTCAGATACTAAGTTCAGCCAATGGATGAGAGTAGAAGCAACAGGCACAGCCTCCAGGTTGTATTCTCTTTTCCCACAGTTGGAATTCAGAAGTGGGAGTGAGTCATTTGGATAATGTAAATGCGGCAATACTCTAAGGTTGCTGAAACTGCAAGATAAAGAGCCTGGTCTCTGACACATGGTAGAGCCCTGGTAATTTTCCAGAGCAGAGTCACAATACCAGCCCAGATTTTATATGAATGAGAAATAAATTTCTAGTAGTTGATGTCCCTGCTATTTGGGGTATGAGCCACATTCAGCCAAACCTATACCCACAGTAATAGAATTGCCTTTTATAGTAAGGAAACTGAGGCACAGATGTGATCTCCTCAATGTGATTTGGTATAAATTAAAACATGGCCAAGTTTAATAGTTAAAAAGTGAAACTCAATTAGTAACTAGACATTTGAATGTATTTGAAGAACAAATCCATGTTCAAAATATATGTTCTATTAACTGTCTTCCCACACTGTATTCTCTATTCAGAGAAACAAAAAGCATGGAGAACAAAGCAATTATGAAGGAAAGAAGAGAGTATAAACTTTATGAAGCAATACGTGTCATCAAAAGAGAATTCAAACAAAAAACAAATGGAAAGAAAAAAAAATGAAACATTTAATGTGGATTTTAGCCAGCACCACATGACTTGACATTTTGAGTTATGACCACTTACAGGAAGCATTAGAAACTTTCCAAGAAAGGGATGCTTCACATAAATGATGGATTCAGCATATTTTGCTTATTTGTTAGCTTTGACTCAAAGTTTATACACTGTCTTTTTTCTCTGATAATTTCGAATGTCCACTAACACAAAGCATCTCACCAAGGTGACAGTCCACAAAACATGTCTGGGAAAAGCATCTAAGTGAGAAATATTTTCAGAAACAGATGCAGTTGTTTGTTTCTAATCCTCAGGATATAGGTTCGTCCCTCCTGAGCACTTTCCTGCCTTACTCATTTTCATCAGGGTGAAGAAGGACCCCTGCCCAAGCAGTCATTTTTGTTCTTCAAATACATTAAAATGTCTAGTTACTAATTGAATTTCACTTTTTAAAGATTAAGATAATTTAGCATATATACCTGAGTCATAGGTATTTTCTTTTAAAGATACCAGGAAAAAAAAAAAACCACAAAGTTTTCTACTGTTCTATAAAAGCCATATTTTATTTAAAAGGAAATCTTTCATAGAGTTTGGGGATTTTCTTCTTTTCGGTGTTCATTTCAGCAAAGAAAATGTAAGAGCACAGACATTAGTTGCTCCCTGGGAATCTCTAACTTTTGTAGGACAATCCAGGTCATCTTAGAAGTCTTTAAAAACTCAAGCTTCTCCCTCACAAATATATACATGAAATATTCAGTATTCAACTACACACACATCTACACACAGACACAGACACACACACACACACACACACATACACGCACACAATGTCTCCCAGTAATACCTATTTTATTTTTATTTTAAAACCTCCAACATTTTTCAGTTTGGTTATAGCAGTATGGGTCCCACCAGAAGATTTACCGTATGATTATATACTTCTTTCTACTAAGATCAAAGCTGATCCACAAAAACAGAAAATCACTAACTAAAGTCACATCATTGTCAATCCTATTACAGTCTCTGTTAGCCAGAGCCAGAACTATATAAAGAATTGGGAGGCAAAGATACTTTTTATCTTCTCCCAGGGAGTAGTCCCCCAAAGAACATTAATGGAAGACAATTTGTTAGGTTTGGGGAAAAACACTAAAGCTTTATTTGTTAATCTAAGCAATACGAATGTAACTAAGCTTTGCTGCATAGGTAGACATTCTCCCTCATTCAGTCTGTATCAGAACCGTCTGCCACATGTAATGAGCAAAGTATCCCAAGGTAAGAGAGGAGTTACTTTCAAAACATAACAGGGGCTACAACAATACACTTTCTCACATGCTTGTTTCCAATGTACTGTTGACCGTTGAACAACTTAGGGTTAGAGGCACCAACCCTCTGCATGGTTGAAAACCTGCATATCCCCTAAAACCTAACTACTAATGGCTTACTGTTGACCAGAAGCTTTAGCCAAATAACAATAATAATCAATCAACACATAGACTAGTATCTACATATACTTTATGCATTTATGACATATCTAACTTTGTCTTAATTTTTTCAATATTAAAAAGGCTACATGGTTTGTCTGCAAGTTTTTTTCAAATTATCACAAATCTCCAAAAACTTTTCTAATATATCTATTTAAAACAATTCAGGTGTAAGTGGAGCCATGCAGTTTAAATGCGTATTGATCAAGGGTCAATTGTATTCTGACATTTTGTTTTGGGGGATCCTATTAAAAGAACCAAGAGAATCTCGGGTTTCAAATGAATTTACTCTCACAAAATGTCAAGTAGATTAAAACAAATGTTGCAAATAACCCAACAGATTAAAAAATGCTAACTCAAGCACAAGCAAAATGCCAGATAAAAGGCAGCTAATGTGCTAGTTGCCATTATAAATTTTTTATCAGCCACATTATATGTGAAAGAAAGATCATGTAGTCATGTACAAAAAGATCTTAATTATAAGAACACTGTTTGAAATATGGGTTTACCTTCATTATTTTTAACAATAGACAGTCACAATTTTTATCAATGAATAACAGTGAGGATATATTATACCTTAAGGTATTAACTCATGAGTAGAAGAAGACAGTTTTAACGTAGACATATACAATATAGCATAGTCATTTTTATCAATGTTTAAAGTCATGCTTTCTCAAATCAGAAACATTTATAACATTTAATTATATTTAATATATTTTGTTTATTTATAAATCATTTCTGTGGTTTCTTAGTTAATGGTGAAAGTCGCATACCACCAGGGAAATACATTCTCCTCCTAGTAAAAATATCTGATGTAGTTAATAGAAATTAATATACTGACAAACTGCAAAACATTTCTATATCAACAAATAGATTTGGATGATGCATAGAAAGTATTGCTGAAGAGTTGCCAAAATAAGATGCATAGAAAACACTGCTGAAGTGTTGCCAAAATAAGCATCACCTTACAAAGTATAGGAGGTTGTATGGTAGGTGTACCTGATACCAAGAACTTGACGTAAGCATGCTCTGAGAATGATCTCGTATGACAGATGTATCTGAATGTGTGTCCAGAGTTCGAAGCTAAGGAAGCCAGGAGTGGCCAACCCGGAGATTCATTCCTTTTCAATGAGAAACATCTGAACTCTCAGCCCGTCCTGTGGAACACAGGCATACGGGGGATCAAGGCCCTTTATTTTGGGGTAAGTGAGAGTTGCCAGGTAGAAGTTGTTAGGAAGAGGGTGCTAAGTGAAACTGCTATATAAACTGCCCGATTTTTGCAAGTGGTTAAGGTGATCCTGTGTAGCCTGAGGCCACTGGACCATCCCTGTAAGTAAATTTCATGCCAATAAAACCCTAGGTCTCATTTACTGGCTCCACGTCTTTCCTTTGGCCTCTTGAATCTGGTGCCATCCGTATTGAAACTAATGGCGGTCCAGCACGACAGAGGTTTCACATAAGTTAGATGAACATAGTGATATTCCCTCATGTCTCAGCTTATATCCATCAAGAAGCCAGCTTTTTTATTCCTATCAGCCATGAAAGGAAAGATGTAAAAAAGAAGTTAGATTCTCAACGGTATACAAATTACTCAATAAAACAATGCTTCTAAGACTACATAATATAACTTCTACTGGAGCCACTGCCTTCACTACAATATCATAAAAGGATTGGAGGTTAAACTTATAGAAATAGCACTGTACAAAAGACTGCCTGCCTCATTCATAGGCCAACTAAGGTAGGAAAGAAGTTAAAGCCAGAGGTGCCCTTCAAGCCACAGGATGTCATCACTAGAATAAATTTTATACAAATAAGGCTTTAGAAAAGAAAAATTTAGAATATTTGGAATGAGGCAGAAAAAGATCAGGAAAATCTTTTGTACTTCAAGGATTTGCTGTTTTATCTTGTGGCCCAGTTCTTATAAGAGTTTTTGAACTTAAAGACAGGATACATTTCTTTTAAATGTGTAAAATCTGCCAATCTTTTCAATGTGATTACAATGACTGCCCATACCGTCCTCCCAAGAAAAATTTTTTCAATATAAATACATTTAAGCTGTCTGTGGGAGTTAAAGTTAGATGTTCCAACAATGAGGAAGAGTCATTGCTTTTCAAAATAAAATCCTGCAATGGAGACAGCATTTTGAAGAAATTTGGAAATGTTTCCTCTCTGGCATCTAGCATTTTGTTACTGAAAATAATAAAAATGTCTCACCTATATGTTTATTGGACAAGAAAACAAATTGTTCAAACTATTTAAAGATCTAGACAAAAAAATTTCAATAAGTTAAAAACTTCTGTTTAAAATGTCAAAATACAACATTTTTTATTAGTTTACAAGAACTTAGTAACATCAGAGAACACAGAAACACACCAAATTTCGTTAAAAGATTACATAAATGGAAAATGCTATCTAAAACATGAGTATCAATGTAGAAATCACTGCCAAAATGTTCTTCCTCCTTTGGGAGCCACATAGCTTCATGAAGTATCTTTTTTTACTATCGTAGCCATCAAAAGCACCAGAACTAATCTGAACATCGAAACAGACCATGGAAGCATCACTGCATCTTAGAATGAAACCAAGATTTTCAAGCGTTAACGAGAAAGAAGTTGACAGTAACTACAGCAAACCCAAACCTGTGCAATCTCTTTAACTGTCAGTGCCCAAATACTCGTGGAGCTCTGAGGGCTTGCTTGGTTTATTGGAAATCATTAAAATGGTGTGCTGTACCCAGCTGATGTTAATAAGACCACACCATCCTTGGAGCCAGCAGTACCACTGTGTAATTCGCAACAGCCCCCAATTATCTGTGGGAGATCTGTAGGCCTGACTCACAGTCTGTGGAGGGGGTTCCACACCGGCAGGCGTTTAATGAACAGATCGGCTTATAAACACAAGCTAATGTCTCCCACATGAGCACCTGAGGAGGATCACAAGTGACAGCTGTTTAAATTTTCAGGGAAATTAATGACTCCTAAAGAGGCAGCGCTTATCAGGCGTGGAGTAGGTTTGATAGAGGAGAGTCACCACAGAGCAAAATGTTTATAATCATCCACAAGTACCTTATTCTATGGCTTCATCTCAGGAACTTTTATTGACACGGTCTCTTCTATTCATGCTTGTGCTGGCAGAAAGCAGAGCAACTTGCTTCAATCTGTCCCTGACGCTGGACTCCTATGGCCACTAATGAGCATCTCCCTAGCCTCAGATCACAAGCCATTTAAAATGATCAGGACAGTGGTTGGCATCCTGACCACTTAGTGAAAATCCCAGCAGACACATGCGTTGTTTTGGTCCACAAGGCATTTGTAATACATCAGCTTCACCCCAGAGCTGGGCCTCACAGAGGGATGGGGAATAGACTGACCACACTGCTGGCTGTCTGGGGAATAGAGCAGGAACAGGTAATTAAGTGCAGATTGGCCAAGGGGCCAGAAGTGACTTTTAAAAACCAGATCTGGAGAGAAACAGCACATGGCAAAACTCACCACCCTCCTCTCCCACCCGTGCCCCCTGCCCTGCTCTCATGTTTTACAGCTTTCATGTACCTTTACAACAGGACACACTACCTTATTCTCAGTTGTCTTTACATTCCACATTCCCCAGGATCACTTAACAGGAAGTGGCCTCATTTCCAAGGGGGCTTTGCAGAGTCTAGTGTCATATAAAAGGAGGTATGATAGAAAGAGACAGAGGGACGGAAGTAAATGAGAGAGAGATCCTGGTCAGTAAATGGTGTTAAAGTGGGAAGACCTTCGCGAAACTAAAATCGAGGAAGGGACAGCAGTATAAGGTAACTAAACAGAAGCACACTGTAAACATCTAGATTGTTAATTTCAGAGGCTTGAAGGGAATTTCATTAATTTAGGGAAAGTGGGATTAAGGACCTATAAAACATTATCAGTTTTTTAGGCAGTTTTCTGAGATGGTTAAACAGGCAAATATTCTGTAGAGATATGTAAATATATCCAAATTCAGGTTCTGTGGCAGAGAGGAAAGATCATCCTGCTTGGATAAGATGCTCATGTATCTCTCTGGCTGATTTCAGTGGGAGTCTCTTATAGTTAGCTGAGACTAACTTGGCCTCCGTCACCTAGAATCCTGGAATACCAACATATTGACAGCACCACTCAGAAAAGGGAAAACTACTCTCTATGGAGTCTTCTCCCCAAGACTCTCCAGGGTAAATGGCACATTTGCCTGCTTTTTCCCTGAAACAAACACGGAAGTCTGTATAAGCCTCTGTTGCAGACCTACTTCAGTCCTTTGTGGGGTTTTGTTAGTTATGATAGCATTTACATAAGGATAAATACTTAAAAATCAATGTCTATTGTATTAGTCTGTTTTCATGCTGCTAATAAAGACATATCCAAACTGGGCAATTTACAAAAGAAAGAAGTTTAACAGACTTACATTTCCACATGGCTGGGAAGCGTCACAACCATGGCAGAAGGCAAGGAGGAACAAAGAAGAACTTACATAGATGGTGGCAGGCAAAGAAAGAGTTTGTGCAGGGAAACTCCCCTTTATAGAACCGTTAGATTTCACGAGACTTTCTCACTGTCATGAGAACAGCATAGGAAAGATCTGCCCCCATGATTCTGTTACCTCCTACTGGGTCCCTCCCACAACACCTGGGAATTCAAGATGAGATATAGGTGGGGACACAGCCAAACCACATCAACTGCCTTACAATCTAGTCCATTAAAAATGTGTATTTCAAAATGAGGACTACAGAACTTTTCAAAAGTATGCTGGCAGCAAACACACACATGCCCACAAGCAATTCCTGAAATATTAATGTTTTATTGTACTTGATGCTTTTCCTATCTTTAGTTTCAGAGTTTTGTCCCAAAGAGCATTATTCTATTATTATAATATTTACATTTGTATAATAGGCAAAAAACACGACGTGATAATCATTTCCATACAGAAATTATTATAATTCATCTCTACTTGAAAAGCAAGAAATTTTCTTTAATGTGAGCACAGAAAAGATTGTGAGCAGATAATATGAATATTACTATTTTGGTTAAATATTAATATTTACAAAATATTCATTGAATAAGTAACAAGTCACATTCTTAAGTAATTGATGTTGGGATAGGCAAAGTCTATATGATTTCTTGCCTGAATTTTCTTATTTTGAAAAAAGAATTTCCTGATATTTGGCAAAATAAATTATAAAAGTATCAGTCAAAATTACAAGTTTATTTAAAATATTAGCCAGCACATAATCAATAAAAACACACTCAAATTTTCCATTATTTTTCTCTTGTCCTATGGTTAAAAGCAAATAAGTAAATAGCTTATTGCTTACTCTCTTACGTAAATACTAGTTTTGGGTTTTATTTTCATAAAAGCCCAAGTAAATTTAGAGCTTCAGAGTTAACTACTCACCATGTTTTCAAATTCATTTAATGGTCCAGAGTGACACTTCACAGGGGAATGTATTTCTGATTAAAAATTAGTAAACATAGGCCAGACGCCGTAGCTCAGGCCTGTAATCCCAGCACTTTGGGAGGCTGAGACGGGCGGATGGATCACTTGAGGTCAGTAGTTCGAGAGTAGTCTGGCTAACGTGGTGAAACGCCGTCTGTACTAAAAATACAAAAATTAGCCGGGGATGGTGGTGCACGCCCGTGGTGCAGCTACTCCGGAGGCTGAGGTGGGAAAATTTGCTTCAACCGGGAAGTGGAGGTTGCAGTGAGCCGAGATCGCACCACTGCACTCCAGCCTGGGGACAGAGCAAGACTCCGTTTCAAAAAAAAATAAAATAGTAGACATAATAGACTCATGCAAATCACTGGCAGAAACTATCAGAGAAACCTTGAATAAGATCAGATTTCTTCAGTTTATGTTTGAGGATAACATTTGACTACAGAGAAGAGCCAAGATGATGGACTAGATGCAGCCAGGAAGAGCATCTTCCACGGAGACCAGACCACCTAGAAGATTGGCACAGTCCTAGCAGATCTTCAGAGAGAAGGCATTGAGAATGAACAGAGGAAGGGTGCAGACCCTGGACTGAAGGGAGAGGAAGCTAGGAACCCTGCATGGGGTTGCTGAGCACTGGAACTTACTCCTGGCCCTGAGCAGCTACTGGAGAAGGGATGAATTAAATAGGCGTAGAGTATCCCACTCTCACCAGGGACCTCCAGGATCCTAGCTGCAGGAGAAGCCATGAACCCCTTGGACATTTGAACTGACAGGGAGAGCTGCTTGGAGAATTGTTAAGGACGGGACTACAGCTTGTGTCCAGCCCAGAGTGTTTGGCGCAGGAAAGACTGCAGTGAAACATGGCCAGAAATGCCCATCTCTCAAAGCTCACCATGCTCCTTTGGGGTAGCTTTAGCTTTTGTTGCCTGTCGGACATGAACAGAAGAAGACTATCTTGCCTGTGAGATGAGGCCAGTCTGATCTGAGCACGGCTCCTGTCTGACAGCCTGTCTCAGGGTCCCTTATGGCCACACCCACACCCACTTGCAGTACAGACTCAGATGCCCAACCAGGTCCTTCCCAGCAGCTACCTCCATAAATCCTTTTCTGATGGACCCCACCTAACCATCAAAGAGCTTCCACAGATGGGCCCTGAGCAGCATGCACTTGCCTGCAGCCTCCCTCCACTGCTTTCCAGTGCGCGCAAGTATGTAGAACTTGTTGCCTCACTGCCACTGGCATGTGCACCAACCTTGCCACCCTATCACCAACAGTGCTTGTAACCTGCCAATCTTTCACTGCCAGCACAAGCATACACATGTGGTGCTTGCCATGCTGCCACTCTGTTGCCACCAGGGCATGCATATGTGTGTGGACCCTGCTGCGGTGCGACTCTGCCACTGCTGGAACATCAGCATGGGACCTGCTGCCACCACCCTGATGAAACCATTTTGCTGGCACCCCTCATCACAGTGTTGTTGCCAGAGGACCATGAAAACCTTTGCCCCCAAGGTCAACAGGTGCTTAATCTTGAGGGGACAAAGAAAAAAGCCATGGGCCTGTTCCCCCTCCCCAGCACTGGAGAATACAGCCCAGCAGTGCTGAGCTGAGCCTTAGCCCCCTGAAGTCATCCAGAAACAAAGCCACCAGATTGAACCCAACTTATATCACAATCAAACCCCAAGGCCATCAAGGAATGTAAGGCAAAAAGCCTCATTCAAAGGAAGGCAGCTTCAAAGATTAGAAGAATTCTCATTAAACTATAAAGATGAGAAGTGAATCCCAGAACCCTGGCAAGTCAAGAAGCTAGAGTGTCTTCTTACCTTCCAACGACAGCACTAACTCTCCAGCAATGGTTCTTAACCAGGCTGAAATGACTGAAATGACAGACATAGAATTCAGAACCTGGGTGGCAACCAAGATCATCAGGATTGAGGAGAAAGTTGAAACCCTATTCAAAAAATCTAAGGAATCCAGTAAAACAACACAAGAACTGAAAGATGAAATAGCCATTTTAAGAAAGAACCAAAGTGGTGTGACAGAACTGACAAACTCCCTATAAGAATTTCGTAATACAATCAGAAGTATTAACAGCAAAATAGACAAAGCCAAGGAAAGAATTTCAGAGCTCAAAGATCGATTCTTTGAATTAACTCAGTCAGACAAAAATAAAGAAAAAGAATGAACAAAACCTCCGAGAAATATGGGATTATGTAAAAACATGAAACCTACAACTCTTTGGAGTCCCTGATAGAAAGAGAGAACAAGTAACTTGGAAAACATACTTGAGGATACTGTCCATAAAAATTTACACAACCTTTCTACAGGGGACAACATTCAAATTCAGCAAATTCAGAGAACCCTTGCAAGACACTATACAAGACAAACATCTCCAAGACACATAGTCATTCGATTCTGCAAGGTCAACTTGAGAGAAAAAATATTAAAGGCAGCTAGAAAGAAAGGTCACCTGCAAAGGGAACCCTATCAGGCTAACAGTGGACCTTTCAGCAGAAACCTTACAAGTCTGTAAGGGCAGATCGGGGCCTATATTCAGCATTCTTTTTTTCTTTTTGGAGATGGAGTCTTGCTCTGTTGCCCAGGCTGGATCCAGTGCAGTGATGCAATCTTGGCTGACTGCAAGCTCTGCCTCCCAGGTTCATGTCATTCTCCTGCCTCAGCCTCCTGAATAACTGGGACTACAGGCACCCACCACCATGCCCGACTAATTTTTTTGTATTTTTAGTAGAGACAAGGTTTCACTGTGTTAGCCAGGATGGTATCGATCTCCTGACCTTGTGATCTGCCCACTTTGGCCTCCCGAAGTGCTGAGATTGCAGGCATGAGCCACTGTGCCTGGCCTCACCATTCTTAAAGAAAAGAAATTCCAAACAAGAATTTCATATCCAGCCAAACTAAGCTTTGTAAGTGAATGACAAATAAAATTCTTTTCAGACAAGCAAATGTTAAGAGAATTAGTTACCACCAGACCTACCTTACAAGGTTTTTAAGGGAGTACTACACATGGAAAAAAAAGACCATTACTAGTGACCACAAAAGCACATTTAAGTACATAGACCACTTTCATTATAAAGCAGTTACACAATCAAATCTGTGTAAGAACCAGGTAACAATAAGATGACAGGATCAAATCCACACATAATACTACTAACCTTGAATGTAAACAGGCTAAATGTGCCCACTTAAAAGGCATAGAGTAGCAAGATGGAAAAAGAAGTAACACTATATGCTGTCTTTAAGACATCCATCTCGCATGCAATGTTATCCATAGGCTCAAAGTAAAGGGACAGAGAAAAACCCATCAAGCAAATGAAGAACAAAAATCCATAGCATTTCTATGTACCAATAAAGTCCAAGTTGAGAGCCAAATCAAGAATGCAATCCCATTCACAATAGCCGAGAAAAAAAAAGAATAAAATACCAAGGAATGCAGCTAACCAAGGAGGTGAAACATCTCTACAACAAAAATTATAAAACTGCTCAAGATATCAGAGATGACAGAAACAAATGGAAATAGAATTGGAAAAACATTCTATACTCATGGATAAGAAAAATCAATATTGTTAACATAACCATACTTCCCAAAGCAATCTACAGATTCAATGCTATGCCTATCAAACTGTCAATGGCATTCTTCACAGAATTAGAAAAAAAAAAAACTATTCTAAAATTAATATGGAACCAAAAAAGAGCCTGTATAGCTAAGGCAATCCTAAGCAAAAAGAATAAAGCAGGAGGCATCATGTTACTTAACTTCAAACTATACTACAGGGCTACAGTAATGAAAACAGCATGGTACTGTTATAAAAACAGACATGTAGACTAATGGAACAGATTAGAGAACCCAGAAATAAAGCTATACATCTACAACCATCTGATCTTTGAAAAGTTGACAAAAACAAGCAACAGGGAAAGGACTCCCTATTCAATAAATGGTGCTGGAATAACTGGATAGCCATATTCAGAAGACTGATACTGGACCCTTTCCTTTCGCCTGTGACAAAAATCATCTCAAGATGAATGAAAGGCTTAAATGTAAAACTTAGAGCTATAAAAATCCTAGAAGAATACTGAGGAAATACCATTGTGGACATAGGCCCTGGCAAAGATTTCATGAGGAAGGCTACAAAAGCAATTGTGACAAAAACAAAAACTGATGAGTAGGACCTAACTAAATTAAACAGTTTCGTTTATGAGGCAAAAGAAACTATCAGCAGAGTATGCAGCAAAAGAAACTATATGCAGCAACAGAAACTAACAGAAACAGAGTAAACAGACAATTTACAGAGTAGTAGAAAATATTTGCAAACTATTCATCCAACAAAGGTTTAATATCCAGAATCTATAAGGACCTTAAACAAATTAACAAATAATCTCATTAAATTATGGGTAAAAGACATGAACAGATACTTGTCAAAACAAGACATATACACATCCAGCAAACATATGAAAAGGTGCTCAATGTTACTAATCATTAAGTGCACACAAATCAAAATCTCAGTAAGATACCATCTTACACCAGTCAGAATGGCTAGTACTAAAAAGTTAAATAATAACAGATGCTGGTGAGGTTGCAGAGAAAAGGGAATACTGATACAGTGCTGATGGGAATGTAAAGTTCAGTCACTGTGGAAAACAGTCTGGAGATTTCACAAAGAACTTAAAAGAGAACTACTATGCAACCCAGCAACCCCATTACTGGGTATATACTCAAAGGAATATATATCATTCTACCATAAAGGCACATTCATGCATATGTTCATTGCAGCCCTATTCACATTAACAAAGACATGGAATCAACCTAGGTACCATCATCAGTGGACTGAATAAAGACAATATGGTACATATACACCATGGAATACTATGCAGTCATGAAAAGGAATGAAGTAACATCCTTTGCAGCAACATGGATGGAGCTGAAGGCCACTATCCTAAGCAAATCAATGCACAAACAGAAAGCCAAATACTGCGTGTTCTTACCAATAAGTGGGAGGTAAACATTGAGTACACATGAACACGAAGAAGGGAATCACAGAAAGTGGAGCCTACTTTAGGGTATAGGATGGGAACAGAATCACTCATTACCTGAGTGATGAAATAATCTGCACACCGAACCCCATGACATGAAATTTACCCATGTAACAAACCTGCACATATACCCCCTGAACCTAAAAGTTGGAAATAAGAAAAAGAGGTTGCTGGCATATCAGCTTCTGACTGTGAACTTCCTAAAGAAATGTCTTTATTTTTATGATCTTCAGAGAGTGAAACTCTGGATATAGCAGCAATTGACTTGACTCCTTTCCTTTGGGAGCAAAAGCAATGACAGAGACGTGGTTAACCATTCTTTCCTGGAATGGAAATGTCTAGGTACCAGTGTGGATAAAGAAAAATAACATACAGATCTGAGGTCAGGGGTTTGTGGGCAAACCTTCCAAATTCAAGCTCTGACTCCTCTGTTTTTAAGCAACCTGCTGCTCTGTATGTCTATTTATTCAGTTTTAAAGTGAAAATAATAAATGCAGTGGACCAATTTTTTGTCTGATCACCAAATATTTATGATTCTCTTTTTGATAGGTCTCTGCTATGACTGTATACCTCTGCCCCCTTGTAGTTAGTCATGGCTAGGCAACTTGCTTTTCCCAAGTGTGTCACTTCTAGGTAGAAGCATCTAGGATCTGGGACATGATTCTCCATCATCTGTCTTCCCTTCTGCAATAATTCAGAAGCATGTGTCAAGATGAAACATCTAACCTGAGTCTCTGAATAACTACAATAACGCTTGACTTATAGAATAAAATCATTCTACCTCCCTCGTAGTATTTATGAAAAGAAAAAACAAGTTAAGGTTTATAAATCACTTAGAAGAATACTTAGAACACTATAAATGCTTCATTCATTATTTAGCAAATGTTTGGTGGAAGGAATATAGTGTGAGTAAAAACAAAAAGTACTTGTTCACAGGGTGTTGACCATATAGTGAGAGAGGCAGTTGTTAGTCAAATGATTACACAGATAGAAAACTGAAACTCTGCAAATAGAATCCCTAAAGGATAGATAATGCAACAAAAACATGAGGTAATTGACCAAGATGCAGAGGCTAATAAGGGCATCCTTAAGGAAGTGCTGATTTTAGAAATCACAGGAAGGTGTAAATTAGGGAAAGTTGGAAGAGTCTCCCTTGAAGAAGAGAGCTGGTGTGTAAGACCTTAAATCTGTGCAGTCTGATGCTGGTAGGCTCTACAGATTTGGTAAAGTGGCAAGGTGCATGGTACCTGCAAGAGACTAAACATCTCTTGACTTTCAGTGACTAAGGGGAAAAGAAGTACAAGATGAACTAAAGAGATGAATAGCGATCTGTCTTTGTAGGCTAGGGAAGATTTTGGTTTTATCTAAAGGACAATGGAGGAGGGAGGTGAAACAAGATGGCCAGAGAGCCTCCACTGATCTTCCTTCTGGCAGGAACACCAAATTTAACAACTATCTACACCGAAAAAGAACACTTTCATAAGAATCAAAAATCAGGTGAGCTATCACAGGACCTGATTTTAACTTCATGTTACTGAAAAGGGCACTGAATAGGGTAGGAATGACTGTCTTCAATTGCCAACAACGCTCCTTCTCCATCACCTGGCAGTGGCCATGTGGCACAGAGAATCTATGCACTTGGGGGAGAGAAAGCATAATGATCATGGGACTTTGTATTGGAACTCAGTGCTGTCCTGTCACTCTGGAAAGAAGCACTGGGCAGAACTCAGCTGGTGCCTACAGAGAGAGCATTTAGACCAGCCCTAGCCAGAGGGGAATCACCCATCCAAGCAGTCAGAACTTGAGTTCTAGCAAGCCTCATCACCACAGGCTAAAGGGATCTCAGGTTCTAAATAAACTTGAAAAGCAGCCTAGGCTACAAGGACTGCAATTCCTGGGCAAGTTCTGGTGCTGTGCTGGGTTCGGAGCACATGACCTAGTGAGAAAACAACTGGGATAGCCAAAGGACTTGTGCCACCTGTCCTCCAACCCCAGGGAGTGCAGCTGGCAGTTCTAGGAGATAATTCTTCCTTCTACTTGAGAGAGGAGAGGAAGAAGTAAAAAGGACTTTGTCTTGCAACTTGGATATGAGCTCAGCCACAGTAGGGAGAGGGCACCAGGCAGAATCCTGAGGCCCCCATTCCAAGCCCCAGCTCATGGATGATATTTCTAGGTATACCCTGGGCCAGAAGTAAAACCATTGCCTTGAAGGGAAGGACCCAGTCCTGACAGGATTCATCACCTGCTAACTGAAGAGTTCTTAGACCCTGAATAATCAGCAGTGGTGACCAGGTAGTACACACCATGAGCCTTGTGTGAGACTCTGAGACATGCTGACTTCAGGTGTGACCCAGCACATACCCAGCTGTGTTGTCTATGAGGAGAGACTCCTTGTGCTTGAGAACAGGAAAGGGAAGAGTAAGGGGACTTTGTCTTGCTGCTTAGGTACTGACTCAGCCACAGTGGGGAAGAGCACCAACTGGGTTCTTGGGTCTCCAGTTCTAGACCTTAGTTTTTGGATGGCATTTCTGGACATGCCCTGAGCCACACGGGAGTCCACTGCCCTGGCAGTACTCATCTCATGCTGACTGGGCCTTGACTGAACATCAAAAATAGCCAGATAGTACTCACTGCAGGCCTTGGGCAGTGGTGGCCAGGGGAAAAGACTCCTCTGCTTGTGAAAAGAGGAGGGAAGAGTGGGAAGGACACTGTCTTGCTCATGAGTGCCAGCTCAGTGGCAGTAGAATAGAGAACTAGGTAGATTTCTAAGGCTTCTGACTCCAGGCCCTGTCTCCTAAATGACATCTCTGTACTCACCTGCAATTAAGGGAAAATTGCCACCCTGAAAGGAAGGACACAAACTTGACTGATTTCACCATCTGCTGAGTGTTGAGCCCTAGGGTCTTGAGTGAATACAGGAGGTAGCCAGGCTAATGATTACCGCAAGCCATAGAAAAGACCCACCCAGTGCTGTGCTGATTTCAGGTCACACCCAGCACAGTCTCAGTGATGATAGCTACTGGGGTGCTTGTGTCACCCCTCCCCTAGCACCAGGCAGCTCAACACAAAGGAAGAGACTCCATTTGTTTGGGAGAAAGTGAAAGAAAAGAACAAAAGTTTCTGCCTGGTAATCCAGAGAATTCTTCTGGATCTTATCCAAGACCATCCCGGTGGTATCTACGAGTCTGCAAGAGCCATAGCATTCCTAGGTTTGGGTGCTCCCAATGCAGATACTGGATCTGCACTGGGATCCAGATCACAACACCCAAGTCCCTTTAAATACCTGGAAAGCCTTCCCAAGAAAAATGGGTATAAGCAAGCCCAGACTGTGAAGACTACAGTAAATACCTAATTCTTCAATGCCCAGACACCAACGAATATCCATAAGCATCAGGATCATCCAGAAAAACATGACCTCACCAACCAAACTAAATAAGACATCAAGGAACAATCTTGGAGAGACAGTGATACATGATCTTTCCAACAGAGAATGTAAAATAGCTGTTTTGAGCAAACTCAACAAAATTCAAGGTAACACAGAGAAATAACTCAGAATTCTATCAGATAAATTTAACAAAGAGATTGAAATAATCAAAAAGAATCAAGCAGCAATTCGGGAGTTGAAAAACACAATTGACATATTGTAGAATGCATCAGAGTCTCTTAACAGCAGAATTGATTAAACAGAAGTGAGAATTAGTAAGCTTGATGGGCTATTTGAAAATATACTGTCAGAGGAGATAAAAGAAAAGAGAACCAAAAAAGTATGCGTACAGAATCTAGAAAATAGTCTCAAAAGGGGAAATCTAAGAGTTATTGACTATGAAAAGGAGGAAGAGAGACAGACAGGTGTATAAAGTTTATTGAGAGGGATAATAACAGAGAACTTCACAAACCTAGAGATAGACATCAATATTCAAGCACAGGAGGGTTATAAAACAACAAGCATAAGCAACCCAAAGAAGACTACCTCAAAACATCCAATAATTAAACTCACAAATGTCAAGGATAGAAAAAGGATCTTCAAGGTGGCAAGAGGAAAGAAACAAATAGCATATAATAGAGCACCAATATGTCTGGCAGCAGACTTTCAGTGGAAACCTTACAGTCCAAGAGAGAGAGGCATGATGTATTTTAAGTGCTGAAGGAAAAATCTTCTCTGAACACAATGGGATAAAACTAGAAATGAATAACAAGAATAATTCTGGAAACTATGGGTCAATGAAGAAATGAAGAAGGAAATTGAAGACTTTCCTGAAACAAATGACAGTGGAAACAAAACATACCAGAACCTATGACGCAGCAAAAGCAGTACTAAGAGGAAAGTTTACAGCTAGGTTTACAGAAAGTTTACAGATAAGTGCCTGTATCAAAAACATAGCAAAACTTCAAATAAACAACCTAAAGATGTTTGTCCTAGAGTAATATACCCGGTGAAATAGCCTTCAAACATGAAGGAGAAATAAAGACTTTTCCAGATGAACAAAAGCTAGGGGATTTTATCAACACCATACCTGTCCTTTGAGAGTTGCTAAAGGAAGTTCTTCAACCTGAAATAAAAAGACATTAATGAGTAAACATAAATTACCTAAAGGTATAAAACTCACTGTTAATATTATGGTAAGTACACAGAAAAATACACAATATTATGACACTGTAATTGCGGTGTATAAACTACTCATGTCTTAAGTAAAAAGACTAAAAGATGTACCAATCAAAAATAAAAACTACAACTTTTCAAGTCATAGACAGTACAAGAAATAAACAGAAGCAACAAAAAGTTAAAAAATAGGGAGATGAAATTAAATTGCACAGTTTGTATTATTTTTGCTCGTCAGTTGGTTTGTTTGTGCATTCAGTATTGTCATTAATTTAAAATAGTTGGTTTTAAAATATTATTTCCAAGCCTCATGATAACCTCAAATCAAAAAGCATACAACACATACCAAAAAAATAAAAACCAAGAAATTAGAACATACCATCAGAGAAAATCACCTTCACTAATGAACTGAGCTCTCTAATCAAAAGACAAAGATAAAATGGATCTTTGAATGGATAAAAAAACAAGAACCAGCTATCTCTTCCCTACAGGAAACACACATCACCTATAAAGAGACACCTAGACTGACAATAAAGGGATGAAAAAAAATCTTCTATGCAAATAGAAAACAAAAAAAGATCATGAGTCACTATACTTATATCAGACAAAATAGATTTCAAGACAAAAGCTATAAAAAGAGACAAAGAATGTCATTGCATAATGATAAAGGGGTCAATTCAGCAAGAGCTTAAAAACAACTCTAAATACATTGGAGCCAACACTGGAGCACTGAGATATATAAAACAAATATTATTAGAGATAAAGAGAGATATACCCCAATACAATCATAGTTGAAGACTTCAACACCCCACTTTCAGCACTGGACTAGATCATCCAGACAGAAAATCAACAAAGAACATTGGACTTAATCTGCATCCTAGGCCAAATTGACCTAATAGATATTTCCAGAACAGTTTGTCCAGTGGCTGCAGAATACACATCCTTCTCTTCAGCACATGGATCATTTTCAAAGATAGACTATGTGTGGAGCAACAAAATGAGTCTTTAAAAATTCAAAAGAAAAAGAAATTATATCAAACATCTCTCTGGCCACAGTGGAATAAAACCAGAAAATAATAGCAAGAGGAATTCTGGAAACTATTGGTTAATTAAGAAATTAAGAAGAAAATTGAGAAATTTCTTGAAGCAAATGACAATGGAAACCAAACATACCAAAACCTAGGATACAGCAAAAGCAGTACTAAGAGAAAGCTCATACCTATAAGCACATATATCAGAAAAGTACAGAGCCTTCAAATAAATAACCTAAAGGTGCTCCTTAAAGACCAGAAAAGCAAGAGCAAACCAAACTCAAAATCAGCAGAAGAAAAGAAATAATAAAGATCAGAGTGAAAATAAATGAAATGGAAACAAATAAAACAATATGAAAGATCAAAGAAACAACAAGCTGGTTTTTTGAAAAGATAAACAAAATCAACAAATCCTTAGCCAGACTAAGAAAAAAAGAGAGAAGACTGAAATAAATTAAGTTAGAGACAAAAAGGGAGACAATACAACTGATACCACAGAAATTCAAAGGATTATTAAGGCTACTATGAGCAACTATGTGCCAATAAATTGGAAAAACTAGAAGAAATGAATCAGTTCCTAGACACATAGAGCCTACCAGTATAAACCATAAAGAAATCTAAAACCTGAACAGATTAATAACAAGCAACAAGATTGAGACTGTAATAAAAAGTCTTCCAGGAGAGAAAAGCCCAAGACCTGATGGCTTCATAGCTAAACTTTACCAGACATTTAAAGAAGAACTAATATCAATTCTATATAAACTATTCTGAAAAGTAGAGGAAGAGGAAATACTTCCAAACTTATTCTATGAGACCAGTATTACCTTGATACCAAAACCAGAAAAATACATCAAAAAAGAAAGCTACAGGTCAATATCCCTGATGAATGTTAATGTAAATCCTCAGCAAAATACTAGCAAACAGAAATCAACAGATTAGAAAGATCATTCCATCATGATCAAGTGGGATTTATCGCAGAGATGCAAAGATAGTTGAACATGCACAAATCAATTAATGTGATTCATTATATCCACAGAATGAAAGAAAAAAACCATGAACATTTCAATTGATGCTGAAAAACATTTGATAAAATTTAACATTCCTTCAATAATAAAAACCCTCAAAAAACTGAGAAGGAACATAAATCAACACAATAAAAGCCATATATGACAGGCTCAAAACTGGTATCATCCCGAATGGGAAAAGAATAAAAGTCTTTTCTCTAAAATCTGGACTAGGACCAGGATGCCCACTGTCACTACTGTTTCTCAACATAGTACTGGAAGTCCTAGCTAGAGCAGTCACACAGGAGAGAGATATAAAGGGCATCCAAATTGGAAAGGAAGAGGTCAAAATATCATTGTTTGCAGATTATAAGGTCTTACATTTGGAAAAAACTACAGACTCTGTAACAAAACTTTTAGAATTGATTTTTAAAATTCAATTAAGTTGAATGATTCAAAACCAACAAACATCAATAGCCTTTCTATATGTCAACAGCAAACAATCTGAAAAATAAATCAAGAAAGTAATCCCATTTACAATAGCAAAAAATAAAATTAAATACCTAGGAATTAACCAAAGAAATGAGTATTCATAAAAGAAATTTAGGCCGGGCGCGGTGGCTCAAGCCTGTAATCCCAGCACTTTGGGAGGCCGAGATGGGTGGATCACGAGGTCAGGAGATCGAGACCATACTGGCTAACACAGTGAAACCCCGTCTCTACTAAAAAAAAAACACAAAAAACTAGCCGGGTGAGGTGGCGGGCGCCTGTAGTCCCAGCTACTTGGGAGGCTGAGGCAGGAGAATGGCTAAACCCGGGAGGCGAAGCTTGCAGTGAGCTGAGATCGGGCCACTGCACTCCAGCCTGGGCAACAGAGCGAGACTCCGTCTCAAAAAAAAAAAAAAAAAAAAAAAAAAAGAAATTTAAGCAAACACCAAAAAAAGGAAATATAGTCTATGTTCTTGGTTTAGAAGAATCAATATTGTTAAAATATCCATACAACTCAAAGTAAGCTACAGATTCAATGCAATTCCTATAAAAATACCAATGACATTCTTCCCAAAAAAAAAAAAAAAAACCTCTGTAATTTATATGGACTCACAAGAGACCCAGAATAGACAAAACATTCCTGAGCAAAAAGAACAAAACTGGAGGAATCACAATACCTGACTTCAAGTTATACTACAGAGTTACATTAATCAAAACAGCATGGTCCTGGCATAAAAACAGAAACATAGACCAATGGAATGAAATAGAGAACCTGGTAACAAGTCCACACATCTACAGTGAACTCATTTTCAACAAAGATGCCAATAGTATACACTGGGAAAAGGACAGTCTTTTCAACAAATAGTGCTGGGAAAACTGGATATCCATATGCAGAAGAATGAAACTAGACCCCTATCTTTCACCATATACAGAAATAAAATCAGAATGGATTCAAGACTTAAATCTAAGACCTCAAACTATGAAACTAATTTTTAAAATGAGAAAATGCTCCAGGACATTGGACTAGGGAAAGATTTCTTAATACCCTACAAATGCTGAAAAACATTTGATGAAATTTAACACAGGCAATAAAAACAAAAAAGGACAAATGAGATGACCTCAGGTTAAAAAAACCTGTGCACAGCAAAAGAAGCAATCAACAAAGTAAAGAGACCAGCCACAGAATGGGAGAAAATATTGGAAAACTATCCTTCTGACAAGGGATTAATAACCCAAATATATAAGGAACCCAAACAACTCTATAAGAAAAAATCTAATAGTCTGATCAAAAATGAGCTAAACATCTGAACAGACATTTTTCAAGACATACAAATGGCAAACAGATATAAGAAAGGTGCTCAACATCATTGATCATCAGAGAATATTCCAGTTTTGATTCCAAACCAAAACTACAATAAGATTTCATCTCACAACAGTTAAAATAATTTCTAACCAAAAGAAAGGCAATAACAAGTGCTAGTGAGAATGTAGGGAAAAGGCAACCCCACTGCACTGTTGGAGGGAATGTAAATTAGTACAACCACTATGGCGAACAGTTTGTAGGTTCCTCCATAAGCTAAAAACACAGCTACCATATGATCCAGCAATCCCACTGCTAGGTGTATACCCAAAAGAAAGGAAATCCGCATATCAAAGAGATATCTGCACTTCCATGCATATTGCAGCGATATTCACAATAGCAGATATTCGGAAACAAGCTAAGTGTCCATAAGCAGACAAATGGATAAAGAAAATGTGGTACATATCATACAATAGAGTACTATTCAGCCATAAAAAATGAGATCCTGCCATTTGCAACAACATGGATGGAACTGGAAGTCATTATGTTAAGTGAAATAAGTCAGATACAGAAAGATAAATATCACATGTTATCACCTATTTGTGAGAGTTGAAAATTAAAGTAATTGAACTCTTAGAGAGTAAAAGGATAGTTACCAGAGGCTGGGAAGGATATTAGGGGGTAGGAGTAAAGAGAGGATGGTTAGTGATATAAAAAATAATTAGAAAAAATGAATGAGCTCTAGTATTTGACATCACAACAGGGAAACTGTAATCAATAATAATTTTTGTACATTTTTAATAACTAAATGTATAATTGGATTATTTGAAACACAAAGGATAAATGCTTGAAGCGGTGGGTACCTCACTTAACCTGATGTGATTATTACACATTACATGCCTGCATCAAATATCTCATGTACCCTATAAATATATACACCTACTACATACCCACAAAAATTAAAATATATATAATATAAAAAAATATAAAGAACAATGGAGAGCTATTGAATATTTTAAGTGACAGAGGTCTGCATATTGAAAAGATCATTCAGGCTGAAGAGTAGAGAGTGGATTATAAGAGTTATAAGGGGCACAGTGGATACAGAGTTTAACCAGCTAAGAGACTATTGATAGAGTCCATGTAATAGATAATGAAAGCTTATAATAGGATAGTGGTAATGAAGATGGAAAGAAAATGATGGATTAGCTGGCTTTAAAAAATATGTCCATCGACCTAATCCAGTGTAAGCAAAAAATGAGACTATATCGGGATGTTAAGTACCTTATAGAATTTCTAGCAGGGTCAAACACCAAGATGGAATGCCCCACAGCCAGAAGCAACACAACAAAGAGAAACATCCAACACACGACAAGACTGAGTGTTCTACTGGAAACCTCCAAGACCCTCATGATGCTAAGGACCAGACAGTACAACTACTGCCTTAGCTGCCCCAGAAGAGTCATCATCTCCACAATAGTGTTTGCTGCACGGTCTGAGCCCCTCCTACATGGCTGCCACCTCTCATTGTTTGTGTTCACCGTGCAAAATTCACATGAATGCATCTGCCTCACAGAATCCAAGTCTAATGAGAAAACTTAGCTACAAAAAAAAGTAAATGTTATCTTTAACTTTTTAGACTCAAAACTACAGGGAAGGGCATACTTGTGGCGGACAGAGTAGATGAGTAAACCAGACTGAAGCATCGGCCACAAATACATAAAATGAATTGGAATTCATGATGGATTTGATAAAAGGGATGAAGTTGAGCAAAGTATCAATACAATTCTAGTATTTTTGCTTCCCAGTTTGATGGTTGACAGATGATATTCAGTGAATTTTGCTTGAAAGTAACAAACATAAGTTTGATTTTAAACACATTGAAATTGAGGTAGCTTTAAGACAGCCAACAGAAAATGTCAAATAGACAATTAGGTATACAAGAGATGGTATTGCTGGAGATATAAATTTATGAGTCATCTGTAATAACTGAAGTCATGCTGTGTTCATTTTCCTATTGCTGCATCACAAATTACCACAAATTCAACCACTCAAAACAACACCCATCTGTTGTATCAAGTATCAATTTCCATGGGTCAGGAGTCCAGGCAGGGATAAAACGAGTTCTTTGTTCAGGGTTTTACATAGCTACAATCAAAGTGTTGGCTAGGACTTCAATCTAATCTACAACTCAGGGTTCTCTTTGAAACTCACTGGTCGTTGACAGAATTTAGTTCTTCGTGGTCATAGGACTGAGCCCTCAGCTCCTGGAGGCTGCCTGCCATTTCCAGCCCTGCGACCCTCTTTAGAACACAGCGATTTTCTTCTACAAGGTCAACAACAGTGCTGCCTGTCTCTCTCACTTTGAATCTCTCTCATTTTGAATTTCAAAACCCTCTTTTAAAGGTTCCACTTGATCTGGTCAGGCTCAGCCAGGAGATGAGCTCCCTTTTGATTAACAAAAAATCATCTTACTCCGGACCTAAGTTACATCTACAAAATCCTTCCATCTTTGCCACTCAAAAGTTCCATCTGCACTAAAGAGAGAAATACACAGCATATGTACATCACAGGATGGGAATCTTGGGGTCCATGTTAGTCTTTTTTTTTTTTTTTTTTTTTTTTTTTTTTTTTTTTTTTTTTTTTGAGACGGAGTCTCGCTCTCTCCCCCAGGCTGGACTGCTGTGGCGCGATCCCGGCTCACTGCAAGCTCCGCCTCCCGGGTTCACGCCATTCTCAGCCTCTGGAGTAGCTGGGACTACAGGCGTCCGCCACCACGCCCGGCTAATTTTTTGTATTTTTAGTAGAGGCGAAGTTTCACCATGTTAGCCAGGATGGTCTCGATCTCTGGACCTCGTGATCCACCAGCCTCCGCCTCCCAAAGTGCTGGGATTACAGGCGTGAGCCACCGCGCCCGGCCATCTTAGGCTTCTGTCTACCACACACATCAGAAGGTGAGGTATCTTAGAGAGAAAGTATAGAGTGAGAAGAGCATAGAGCCTAAGAAAACAACTATGAAGCATTCCAGTATTTAATAATGGGAGAGAGATTATTGAGATTGACATAAAGTGGAAGCTCTATTATTTTTAATGTTTTCTTAATTGAAAGTCTAATGTGCTTAATTATAATACACTAAACCATTTTGAATAATTGATCTATTTCAGGCTTTACAACCTTACAGAGAAAAGGAATATGGCCTGAGAAGTTTATCAATAGCTTAGACTCATAACTCTGTAGTTTCTAAATATAATAAAAGGTAGAAAAGACCTAGTAAAGGCTCCTTGTTTTATAATGATGATACTAATCATAATGACTTTGCCAAAGTCTTTCTAGTCAATGATCTGCAGACTCTGAAATCAGTATTGGCTTTCTTCTTTAAGTGTGTTCCATGAGATTAAAATTTGCTGTGATGCCTTTTGCAGAAAAATTATCGTCTTTAGGATCTTTTTTCTCTAGTGCTCCAGGACTTCCCCGCAATAATTTCCTATATATAGCCCATTCAAGAGGCCATAAACATTAGTGTATAAAACACTGTTACACACTATGGCAGGCATATTGTCTCCATCTCTGTTGAAAATGCTTAAACTATGTTGTAAATTCTATTTTATTACAAGCATATTGTGTCCATTTCTGTTCAAACACTTGAACTGTGTTGTAAATTATATATATTAGTCTTCCCCTACCAGGCCTTTAGGCATATATGGGCACTCAATAGCTATTTGTTGTTCATCCAAAGAGGACTGGAATGTTCATTGCCTTTGGAACCAAACAATAATATATTGGAGTCCAGCCTCCATTACACAACAACTATGTGATTGAGAAAGTTGTTTCTATGAATCTATCTGTTAAATATATACGACTATTGAATTCATAACATTTTGAGAATTTAATGAGATAATGGATGTAATATACCCCATAGATTACATAATCCTCAAAGTATTGTTCATTTTCTTTCCATTGCTTCTCAGTCCTTTCATCTATCCTTTTGTCATACATGTTCTTGTGAACTAAAAATAATAGAGCCATCCTATCTTTATTTACATTATATATGTGTTGGTTTTCATATAAATCGCTCAATTTTTATTAAATAAGAGTCTCTTTTACTGAGTCTAAATCCATTTTTACTAGCCTATTTAACTCAATTGGAAGTGGAAAGAATAAATTCTCACAGGAAAGAGGAACTATAGTGGGCAAACAATGACATCATGTCCACTACACATATTAAACATCATCAGCAGTTAATATCAATAACTGCTATTCTTCTGCTGAGGTTGTCACCTGAGAATAGGATTTGAGTTAGGAAAAAAATATCCCTTTAGAAACGTATATGAGAAGCTCCAAAAAGAGAGTAAGAGGAGCACATGTAGTTTGAACAGCCTTCCACTACAGGTGATTGAGAAATCTACCCCCAAGTATGGGCCACTTCCTCCCTGATACCCTCCTCTTAGGAGTGAGATCCCTTGATAGATGTTCTGATGCATGTTTTATTGCTATTCAATGCATTTTTAATATTTTTCTTCTTTGCGGGCAAACCATTACTCACAAACAATCCTTTGTTTCTATTAAAATTAGCCTAAGCTGCTTTTCTTTTTCTAATGTTCAGTTTTAAATGGCCTGACCTCATTTACTTTTTGAGCCAGGCAGATTTATTTTTCTGTTTCTTTAATCAATGTCTTTAGTTTTAAACTTGAGTTCACTTTATGCATTTTGTCTTGAGAATGTTCATGTTCAGTCAAACTTGTGACAATAACTATAATTATTATATTTTATGTTTTTAGCCTTTTGGTGTCACATGCATAATGCACTTGCTGGCAAAAAGCGACATATTTCAGTTGTTCTTCATTAATTCTGGTTCTTGTTTGCAAGCTGAGTTTACACACCCTAACTACAGTGTGGCCATGAGATACAGCAGCCTCAGTGAGATATCCCTCTATTTTATTGTTCTAAAGAAATGTGCATTGGATTTTTAATAGGCCTCTTTCAATTATAATCGGTAGACAACCAACTCAAACTGGCTTTACAAAAAGGGACGTTTGGCTACTAAGAACTGGGTAACTCAAATATTTGAAATAAAAGCCAAAGAGAGTTAAGACAACCCAGATCTTTGTGGTGTGAAACTAGTATCTCAGTGCTTCTCTGCCTGCTTTTCTCTCTGCACCTACCCATCTCTCATCTCTGTTGGTTTTTGGGTAGTATTATTCTCTCCCACTAAAACCAGTATCATCGTGTTGTCTGATTTGTCTTCTACCAGCTCCATGACCCAGGGACAATACCCCTTGATATCCACCTCCAAACAGAACAATTCCTGGGAGACCTCTGACTCAGGGTGGGTCACTTAATCTTCTCTAGACTAAATCATCTTAGACTGGGAAAAGCGCCAATATGACTGGTCTTGTCTTGAGCCCTATGAATATTGGGCAAAGAACCACAAAAGAAAGCCCTACCAGAATCATTCAATTAGTAGTCGAAAGAATAAATTCCCAAAGGAAAAAGGAACTATACTGGACAAATAATGACATCATGTCCACTAGAGATATTAAACATCATGAATGTAAGAGTTAATTTTCAATTATGTGGCATGAGGACTTCAACTTCTCCTGCCAAAAAGAAATAGAGACAAGGATACTTGGCCAAAAGATACTGCTTTAGCATCTCCATCAATGATGTGAGCAAATACATGAAATGTTTTTGTATTAAATGTTTTTTGTATTGTATTGCAAGACTGAAAGATACAGAGAATAACATTAACTAGATAACTAAACAGCGCTTGTGCTGTGAACTAAAGTGGAGCAATCTAACCCTTGCTACTCAAAGTGTGGTCCATAGACTGACAAAGATTGACATCACTGGGAACTTGTTAGAAATACGGAATCTGTTGTTTCCTGACTTTTTAATGATTGCCATTCTAACTGGTGTGAGATGGTATCTCATTGTGGTTT
>NW_012115500.1:4852151-4866781 GCF_000951035.1 Colobus angolensis palliatus | reverse complement strand
TGATGGGTGCAGCACACTAACATGGCACAAGTATACATATGTAACAAACCTGCACGTTATGCACATGTACCCTAGAACTTAAGGTATAATAATAAAATCAAAATCAAAATCAAAAAAAAAAAAAAAGAAATACGGAATCTGTAGCCCCACCTCAAACTTACTAAAACAGAATCTTTTAACAAGATCCCTAAGGTCTTGTTAAAATTGGATACACCAAAGACAAGATCCCCATAGACATTAAAGTTTGAGATGCACTGTCCTAGACTAAATCCATGAAAGCAACAACTCAAAAGCAGCCTAGGTTATTATGTCAAGCAATCTGGACTAAATGTAAATACAAAGAAATGGCTTTGGTAAAGCTAACAAAGAACAACAAGAATAGCATTTTCAAAGTTAGACTGCAGATTTTAAAAAAGTAGAGTTCTGAACAGAAACAATTCCTAGAAAGAGTAACAGTGGCCATTATTATCAAGACAGTATGAGAGGACACTCCTACAAATTGGCAACAATAGCTTTGGCAGCCATATCTTTATATTGGCATAGGGGAATATAGAAAAGCTATATTCCTCTGTGTGTGTGTGTGTGTGTACCCTCTCACATGTGCACACATATTTGAGCTTGTTGTCTGTTTGTCTGAGGTTTCCGCCATTTTTTTTTATTTTTTTATTTTGCCTCTCCCACCCCTATCTCCTAGATGTTCTCTATAACTGCCATCTTCTGGCACAATTTTTCCCTCAACTCCTCTCGCCAGAAAGAGAGATAAGAATACACAAGAAAACAATGCTGAGAGTCTTCAATTAATACTTCGTTACACTCAAGGAAAGAACATAGACATTTTCCAAATAAAAATACAATTTAATTGACTACAATTAAAATCAAAGTTTTGTTAAATTAAGGTAATTTTTTCTTAATTTCCTTAATGTACAATCATCTTTAAAATAGCATACTCTCTTTTCTTTTAAAAGATTTTTTTTTTCTTGAGACAGAGTCTCACTCTGTTGCCCAGGCTGGAATGCAGTGGCATGATCTCAGCTCACTGCAACCTGTCTCCCAGGTTCAAGTAATTCTCCTGCCTCAGCCTCCTGAGTAGCTGGGATTAGAGGCACATGCCATCACACCCAGCTAATTTTTGTATTTTTATTAGAGACAGGGGTTTCACCATGTTGGTCAGGCTAGTCTCGAACTCCTGACCTCGTGATCTGCCCACCTGGGCCTCCCAAAGTGCTCAGATTACAGGCATGAGCCACCGCACCCAGCCTTAATTCTTTTGCTTTTTGCGTCCTTTGAGATCAAGAAAATAAAAAGTGATTGAATTTTCCTATTCCATCTCCTCTCTATAAATGCACTTCTTTCAAACTTGTGCATCTGTTCAGATTTAAAGTGGGATCTGAATATAATAACCTGAAAATGTATTGCTGATTATAATAATTTCTACATTTTAACATTACGAACAAATATTTGCCAAACTTTCTCTGATGCCTCTAAATAGATAGATAGATCTATATCTATCTATCTATCTATCTATCTATATATACATTTTTTTTGAGACAGTCTCACTCTGTCGCCCAGGCTGGAGTGCAGTGGCGGGATCTCAGCTCACTGCAAGCTCCGCCTCCCGGGTTTAAGCCATTCTCCTGCCTCGGCCTCTGGCGTAGCTGGGACTACAGGCGCCCGCCACCTCGCCCGGCTAGTTTCTTGTATTTTTTTAGTACAGACAGGGTTTCACCGTGTTAGCCAGGATGGTCTCGATTTCCTGACCTCGTGATCCGCCTGTCTCGGCCTCCCAAAGTGCTGGGATTACAGACTTGAGCCACCGCGCCCGGCCTGCCTCTAAATATTTTTAAAGGGCTGTATTGTATAGGCTGAATGAAAAGGGAAAAGGTCCTAGATGTAAATATCTTGTAATGAACATTAACAAATATAAAATCATAAAGATTCTATTAAAAGGCCAACAGGTTTAGGCAACTGGCTCTGCCCCATGTGCTAACTAATCCCTGGCTCAACAAGTGTTGCTATTGCTGTAGGCAGAGCTCTAATATATGATTTTGTGCATTAGTTAATACATAGTAGTGCACAATGTTGGCAGAAGTCTCAGATAGACACAAAGAACTGTAATTCACCTCCATCAACACTCAAAGAAATGAAATCTCACCACCCCAAGACAAGTTTGGGTTCTTGCCAGTCTGTCATATTAAACCGTAATTGACTATGGAATCAAGACCTAATAGAAGGGAACACATACATATAAGTATAGACAGGCTGATTTTATAAGTTTCAACCTTGCTGCTGCCCTCTGAAGCAAGAATCAGAGCTAAGCGGACTTAGCAGGATAGTCTATAGTGGTTGGAAGAATTGAAAGAATGCAGTACACAGGGATTCTAGTATATACAATACCTTCTCTCCTTCCAGGGTGTGAGAGAGTCATAGCCTAACAGCAGAGAATCTGGTCCTGAATCTTTTTATCAAACTGGCAAGCAAAGTAGCTCACAGATGGGGGCTCTGCCACTTCTCTCACACCTATATACAATAACAGCTGAGGTGATGCGTTCTGCACCTGCCACGGTTTCTGGAGAAGTTTCAGAGGAAAGCCAAAGAACAGTAAATTATAGTTGACTGTCCAGAAGAAAATGAAGATGTTTATAATATCTGTAATGGGAAGAAAATAACATCCCATTGAATCTTTTTAACTTATGATTATTTCTTTAATGCCTACAGTTTATTAAAAAAATGATGAAAAGTTGTAACACAGTTTTCTTGCACCTGGAAACAAATCTTGCAAATGGTTGTTTTTTGCTTAGTTAGTTGGTTGTTCTTAACTAGTATAATTGCCCTACAGACTCATTCTTGAAAACAGAACACATTAATACACACACACACACACACACACACACAAAACAATGATCCCACTTCCCAGAGATAACTACATTGTGTTGGACAGCTTTGTAAATTTTTATTTATGTATTAATTTTTTTAATGAATCATTCTATACATAGTATATTCTAATATTATTTTTAATATGTAGTAGTACACATGTAAAATCTCATTTTAATGGCTGCCTGATATGCCATTGAGTAGAGTATAATTTATTTAATTAATCATATTTAGATTATCTCCAGTTTTTGACTATCACAAATAACATAATAAATATGCTTGTACATAACAGCTTTGCACACTTTGCCCTAGAAGTGAAATTGCTGAATTAACACAAATAAATATTTCAAGGCTTTTGAGATACACTGGTACAAGCTGGTTTTGAGGTCATCTTTACTTATCACAATATAAATTGCTTTTCACTGCCCCCAAAATTATTGCACTCAACCTGCTGGTGACCAGGGTAGGCTGAAGTCATAAAACAGACTCCTGGTACATTTGGAGGATCTCAGATGGAAAGGTACAACTTTATTGCTATCTCTGCTCAGCCTTTTTGAATCTGTCTTCTACTTTTTAAGTGGTTAGAAAAAAATCTAAGTGGTCTCTTCCAACTTTGAAAATGCTATGAAAGATAAGTCCCATGCAGTAGACCAGCTAAGTAATTTGCAGAGCTCGCTGCAAAATGAAAATGTGAAAAGATGAAATTGTTCAAAAATTACTGAGACTATCAAGACAGCAACAGCAGAGCATTAAACAAAACATGGGGTCTTCTGAGCTCAGGGAGCTGTGCAACCACAAACAGCTCCCAGGTACAGAAAGTGGTGCTAGTCTCATGCTCACTCACAAGCTATCTGCCACGATTACTTGGTAATCCACAGCCAGTTCAGACCTACTGCTTTATTTCTCAGAAATTCACTTTGCTGAAGAGCAAGAAACATCCTTTATGCGACTGCTGATGTAACCATTTGTTACTTCCCATTAACTATATCCAACCATACTTTCCTTACACTTCATATAAAAGGGAAAAAAAAATCATCCTAATTCTATACACGAATAAGGTCATCAACTGTCAGGGAACAGTTTAAATCTACATCAAATACCATCTTTGCTTAACCCGGCAAAGATGAAGCTCCCATAAAAATCACATTGAAACAAAAACCTCCTTCATGAAGGTTATTTTTCCAAATTCTTCAAGTTTGTGTATGTTTATAACTATCTGTTTTAACTCAGCCAACACATAAACTTTAATTTTTAAAGTTGTTTTTTAAATTTAAAAAGCCTTGGTCTAGGTGTTAACATTGAATTAAAGAAATCAACACAAAATTAAGGAAATCAAGAAATGGGCTGAAATTTGGCAACCAAAAGACATTTTATATTCAATGCCTCCCTTTTCTATTGCTTTTGGTTTGGTTTCCATGGAAATGTATATTTGCTGCAAGCCAAAGCTTTTTGTGGTCTTAACTACAGGGGGAAAAGAAGTAGAAAGAAAAGCAGATAGGTAGTCAGAAGAGATGTTGACTTAAAAATATTTGCGAGGCACATGTAAGCCTTAGAAACTGGAAGAAATTCTGACTGGTCCATTGAGTTCTTAATAATCTTTCCAAGTAAAGCAGTTTGCTCCAAAATATGGGTACATCAACCTAAGAAACACAGAAAGTATGTTTATGTTGGCAACAATATGTTAAGCCAGGCTTTATATTATATATATTTTATATTATAAAGATGCTAATCTTTATTTTATCCATCAGACATTTATTATTATTAAACAGACCTTTATTGAGCACCTACTATATACCAGACACTGCATTGTGTATCAGGGCTACATAGGAGTTTAAGTTAGTGTATTTCTGTGGCTAGCAAAATAGTTAAACAATGTTATTCAATTCAGCATTTTACAAACATGTATAGGGCATCTTCTCCGTGGTGGACTCTGGAGAATACAAACATAAAAATAAGGAAGACTAGACATATACAGTTAAATTAATGGTGCAGGGGAACGTGAAGCAGTCATCATTATAATTTGATGCAGTAGAATAACACACCATTGAACAGGCTAGCAGTTTCCACAGATACATTCCATACAATTCAATGCAGAATATAAAAGTACTCTGAATTGGATTTTAACAGAGGCAAAAAAAGAAGTAATTGCGTCATGTGAAAAATAAATATTAGAGCAAATGAGTAGAATGAAGGAGTAGACAAAAAAATAGAGGAAAATAAAAGTAAAGAGAGAATGTAAGGAAAAAATATAGGAGAAGAGCAGAAAAGAAGAAAAGGAATAAGAAGAGCAAAACCAAGATATAAACCATCAATATCAAATGCCTGAAGAAGTGGATGAGTGGAGAAGGATAGAGGGCTCTGTGAAGTATCATTTGCACAAAAACAGGACAGCAGGCTTATTCTATAATTTACTGGGTCCATTGTGTAGTTGATAGGATCAGGATCGATCCACAGGAGGAACATCTGTGGAAATGCTGTCCAGTTCTTGGAAGGCAGTGGTCCCATATGGAGTACGTAGGATAAAACAGGCAGCATGCAGGATATACAAATGAAAGACTGTGTTCCATGTAACCGCCAACTTTCACACCTTTGTTTTATCTAAGGAAAGCAATTTGTCCAAAGAGTGATGTAGAATTAAATCTGTGTCAATTTTTTTCCATTTGGATTTTCTTTCTATGAATAGAAACAAATTTCAAATGTAACCTTTATTATTTAAAATCAATGGCCAATATTCAAAACTGTTTCCAAAGCAGTATCATGGCTATTCCAGATACTGCAAAGCACTTCTCCATGGACCAAGTAGTAACCAAGGAGACTGAATCAATAAACATATCATTTGCTAAAGATGCCAAGATTTCATATGGAATATGATATTGGCAGGGAGTACGCTTTGGATTGTCACTCAAATTTGCATTTAAAGCCATGTTAGCAGACAGATCTGCACAACCTTTGTCGAAACACTCTCTATTCTAAATGCTTCAAAAATATTTGCACCCTTATCTAAAAATCATTGCCTCCATAGAAAGAACTACTCCTCCTAGTCAGAGAAATCAGGACAGGCCAATGATGAGTAAGCCTTTATTTATAAATGCACGTTGGACTGGGCACGGTGGCTCACGCCTGTAATCCCAGCACTTTGGGAGGCTAAGGCAGGCGGATCACGAGGTCAGGAGATCAAAATCATTCTGACTAACACGTTGAAACCCGGTCTCTACTAAAAATACAACAATTAGCCGGTCGTGGTGGCGGACGTCTGTAGTCCTAGCTACTCGGGAGGCTGAGGCAGGAGAATGGCATGAATCCGGGAGGTGGAGCTTGCAATGAGCGGAGATCACACCACTACACTCCAGCCTGGGCGACAAAGCAAGACTCCGTCTCAAAAAACATAATAATAATAATAAATGCATGTTGAACTAGGATGGAGATTTAAACACAAAAGACTAGTATTTTATCACACGTTGCTTAGCAGTGGATTCATAACTAGGTATAAACTCCAGAGATTAAGATATTGAGTTATTTTTAACTTCTGACTGTATTTTAAAATAGCAGTGCCATTTTCTAGATGAGAAGTAGGTAAATGCTAAGGCCAGAGAATATGATAGTAATGACAGCCTTGCACCCAATGTATCTTTCCTATTTACACTAGTCACACACATGTCCCTCTGACATTACCGCTGCCACCATCACCACCCTTTGCTAGTTTTAATTTCTCTTTCGGTTTACAGCAGATTTACAGTGACCATGATACACACATGTGACAGTCACTGTTTTCGCTGAAATAAAAGTTTTAATCTGTGACAAACTAAATTCTGTAATTTATAATACTAGCACTTGAATACTGACTTCAAGAGCCCTGGATGAGTTTAACATATTTGGACTCTGAAAGCTCAAGTTGTTCCGACTTGGGAGGACAAAGTATGCGAAAATTGGGGTGAATTCTAATCTTCGACCAAAGCAAACATGATCTTTTGGGAGATTCAAAGAGTTGTCTGCAGAGCTTGAGCCGGAGATTGCAAGAAAAAAATAGACTAGATCATCTTTTATTTAAATTCAGAATTGAAATGGAACGTTTGTCACCCTAAGTATACAAATAGATGCTTCTGCCACACTGGTTTTTGTATAAAGCAGGTGCTTATGACATCAGGTGATTCTACGAGCATATTAGAAGTGTTTGTCCCTCAAGTCCTTTGTTGGCTTTGTGTTCACAGCTGTTAGAGAAACTTTTCTCTGTTTAAGCCATTTTTATTTCCAGCTACACACCAATTATTTAATGGATGCCCAATTATGTGAACATATTATAGAAAAACATTCTTTGTTCCTCCTCCTAGAACTCAAAGTACTTTAGTTATATTCCTACCAGTATTATTGTCACTGGATCCAAAACAAACCTTTCAAACATGAGAGAGAGAAATAAATTGGAGGCTGGAGATCAGCGAGAGGCTCCCTTCTTGGTCGTTTTAACTACACATCAAGGTTCTTGGGAGGTTGTGCTGCTTACATTTTAGAAGGAAATACTGCTGTGCTCTTCTCCCTCATGATGATGATTTGAAGCATTTAAAGTAGAAATCCTTCACCCTGAAAATATCCACAGGGTTTCTCAAAGAGAGAGGGCTCATGAAAGCAAGCAGTTATTTTTACCCTCTCACTACCCATAGTGCAGAATGTTCTGACATTTGCTGAATTTCTGTGGCAGTCTTTCAGACAAAGAAAGAAGGGGTTTTGTAAACTGAGATTAACTAAATAGTGTGGTCTAATCCCGTCTAGCTGGTGTTTATGTATGCTTCACTGTGGGATTTACAGCCTTAGCTCATGGAAAGACAGAATAAATGTAGTGAACACAAAGAATCCAGGCTTTGTGTTTCTGGAATTAGGATCAGGTTCAGGTGGGAATCCATCAGAAGATGTATCTGAAAACAAGATATGGAAATAGAGAGATAGAAGAAATCAAACTCTCTTAGCTTTCATGAAGACCCATTTAAAATTATCTTTAAAAAGGAAAACACCCTTATATATGTTCTATACAAGAATAAACACAATGACAAATTTGTTTGATAGATAGTAGTTCTTAGGCTTGCTTTTTCCTACAATGGTTTCCTCCATTTCTGACCCTAAGTTTCTGCCACCAGAAGTACCACACCAACGTTAGAGATTTATTTTTTGTCATGCATCTGGAAGATTCTTGGACTTATAACCCATCAGGCTTGTCAGTAAAGAGATGACAGTAATTGACAGAGGGCAGTGACTGTGTCCTGAAAGGTTAAGAGTAGAATGTAAGCTATGTCTAAAATGTTCCCACCGAGTCCATTCTACTTTATTAAGCTGTTTCAAAGACTACATTCATTCTTTCCACTCCAGATCAAGTTGACTGATAAGGAGCTTTTATTATTTCTTCTCACCTGGATAAGAAAGGGTCTACTTGTTATGAGCGGTCTTTTTGTTAGATGGTGTATGTCCTTTGTGTTCATGTTTTCCTCTGGTCCCTCACTGCCTCCTGGATTTTATCAGCTTTCACCTTGGGAGAGCTGAGGGCAGCTGGGGATCAGGATTGTGATAGCTTTAGCTGCACAAAGGTGGTGGGATATGACACTCAAAGGAACAAAGCCAAAATAAGAAAACCTCCATATTTGTGTCCTTATTGCATTCCTGTCTCTTAGATGATCTTATCAGTGATATAACAAAGCTGATTTATGTGGAAAGAAAGGAAGAACAAGTCTGCTTTGTACAATGCAGATATATAATGTATAATATGTAGTGAAAATAAAAGATAAGGAATCTGAGGAATATACAGAAATCTTTCATGGATTGAACTGGCCATCAGAAATTGCACTAATAACTCCCCCATAAAGTGAAATCATATGTAGCTTTTAAAATGCGTAATGATCAAGGTTTTTAACAATGTGGGAAAACATTCCTATTATATGATTAAGTTAAAATATGTTAGGAAAGAGATTATCAGCCTCTGGATAAAACATGGCAGACTGAACAGTTCGCTGATATTTGTTTCAAACTGAAATCCCATTGAAATTACAGAAAAAAAAAATTTCTAAGGCATAAATCCTAAAAGACAAAGCAAAAGAGAAAGGAAATTACGACCGGCTACAAAAGTCAACAGATATTGGAAACTGGTAAGTGGTAAGGAGCCATAACTGGCCTGATAAAGCAGAAGAGGTAGAAATACAAGCAACTGCAGAGGGGATGGCCAGGATCATTCAGTTTTAATGTGTGTTAAATTAAATACATGTAAAGTTGATAAATGGTAAGAATAAATAGTTAATAGACAGACAGATGATAGATGAATGCTTTAGGCATCAAAAAACTCAATTCAAAACAGTTTACACAGTGAATTTCAAAATTTTTAGGCTAGTCTTATCTTCTCATTTTTTTGAGAAACTATGTATCTTCTCATTTCTTAAGTTGATATCTAAAATGTTTTATCATAAGTTTAAATATTTGTGAGGCATATAATACCAGCAAATCATAAACAGTGTTTTTTTAAAAAAAGTTTAATTCCCAATTTTGAATTTAACAATGGAAATTTAATGGCATATTTTATGCCCATTGTCATGAATTTTTAAATGAAATTTAAAAGGTCTTATTTAATAGATATTCCTTTTCTTCCTTGAACTTGTACTTCTATTAGATCTTCCTCACAGCTATTCTAATGAAGTATGTACTTTTATGCTTGAAAATCCTTTATAGATATTCTGTCACACTTCTCTGCAATAAAAATATTTTTTAATTTTAAATTTAAAAAATAATTTTCTAGTATCATAAAACTCCAAGTAATCAAAATATCTTCTAGTTATGTCAAATATTATTATTACAGAATTAGTCAAATTCCCAAAAAGCTGTAAATTATTAAAAATTATTAATAAAAAGATAATTTTTATTGGAAATACTATTGTTAATCAGATAGATGAGGTATTGATTTTGATGCCCCAATTAAGGGAGCTTTCTTGATGTTAATTTACACCTTAGGTGATAAATCTTAGTGAAACTTAGAATAAGTGAGTGGTAGATCTTTCCTGTGTAAAGTGTAAAAGAAGCGATTATGAAAGAGGTGGGAAGTGAGAACTGCCACAACCTCCTTGTTTCATGTGTGTTCCAAAGGTCAATCAGTTTTAGTACAGAGTACTTGTAAAAGTTGAGGATCTGGAAATTGATTTCTTTAAAGCTATTTATACCTATTTACCACCTGGATTGTTTTTGCCTTTCTGGGGTACTAGCATGAAGTTTGAAAACCATTGGCTTAAATAACGAAGTATTTTATCTCACTGAGCCATATGAGCAGAGATAAACAGTTCTAAGGTTGGTTAATCCAGCAACCTAATGATGTCATCAAAGATTCGAGTTACTTGTAGCTTCCTGATTTGCCATTCTTAGTGCAAATAATTTTCTCTCAAGCTAGCCCAGCAGCCCTCATAGCCACAAGATGAGAACTGCACTTGCAGACCACACAGAGACATGAAAATGTCCAAAGAAAAAAAGAAGCCATCTCTTCCTGTGTGTATCTCTTAAAACAGTGAATCCTTTCCCTGAGTCACCAAGCTGACTTCCCTTCATGTCTCATTGGTCAGAATTGCATCACCTGCCTAAGCCAATCCCAAACAAGGGAAACAACCTTGATTGGCTTAGACCAATCAAGAGTCACCCCCAGGGCTAATGAAGGGTCAACCTCTCCCTCCAAAGTACGTGGCTATGGGGAGGGGTAAAATACCTGAACATACTCGAGATTCTGTAAGGAAGGATAAAGGAAGTCAGTGATGTACACTGAATAAATAACAATGTTTTCACAAATATATGTTTTTTAAGCCCAGACAGAAAAATGCCAGAATGTTTACATCTGTGAATTGTTTTTACACTTTTCCTTTTATTTATTTCTGCTTAAATTTTGTCCTAAAGTCTGTGATAATAAACACAAGTTGATTTTTAAAATGCCAAAATACTTAATATATGAGATTATCACTGATAATATTTGGATAAAGGCAAACAGCAATTTATGTGTGAACATAAGACAAGCAGAAATTATATTCATATTGTTTAAGACTCATTTATCTTATTTTCATCATGATTTAAATATACTTTCATTAAATATTCACTAAGAATCTTTTGCTTCTACTGAAAGTAAAAACATGCCTTTTAAAGGAGGAAACACATTGTTCCAAAAGCCTGCTGTTGAAGCTTTGTGTAATTTATCTGAATCATAAAGTGATTCATTTTTACTAATAATTTTTATAACAGTCTCACTCTGCCACCCAGTCTAGACTACAGTGGTACAATCATAGCTCACTGCACCCTCAAACTCCTGGTTTCAAACAATCCTCCTGCCTCAGCCTCCTGAGTAGCTGGGAAAACAGGGGCATGCCACCATACCCAGCTAATTTTTTTTATTTTTTGTAGAGACAGGATCTCACTATGTTGCTCAGGCTGATCTCAAACTCTTGGGCTCAAGTGATCCTCCCTCCTCAACCTCCCAAAGGGCTGAGATTAAAGGCATGAGCTACTATGCCCAACCTAGTTTTTAAGTACTACAGGTGATAGGTAAATTAGGACCAATGCTGTGTGACTAGGTAAATTAGGACCAATGCTGTGTGACTAGGTAAATTAGGACCAATGCTGTGTGACTAGGTAAATTAGGACCAATGTTCTGTGACTATGTTTAAATTCTTTCTAATAACTAAAGTTTTGAAGACTTGGTATAAAGTATATTTCTACTCTTTTGAAAACAAAGCAAATAAGTTTGTTAATGTTGATTCACAAAGTTGAAAGGGATGGTGAAAAGTTGCCTAGTTAGCACCGCCCCACAATATTTGGAACTAAACTTGCCCAGAGAGATAAGAACTATCTGAGTTTTTAAAGTCATTTAGAGCAAATGTCAAAGTTTGGTAGTCCATTCTAAGTTCTAAAACCATTACAATAAGATTATATTAATGTGTCTGTGAATCAGTGAACATTAGGGCACGAAATTAATAAGGTCTTGTTGAGTGCACAAGGAGAAACAACTTCATAAAGAAATAATTGTCATATAAATGGTCAGTAGTGTGTACCATCAGTGAAATGGAAAGGAGCACAAAAAGGAGAATAAATATATATGCATCCAGTACTGGAGAACTCAAACATATAAAGCACATATTAAGAGATCTAAAGGGAGAGATAGGCTGCAATATAATAATAGTAGGGGACTTCAACACCCCATCTTAAGCAACGGCCAGAACACTCATGCAGCACATCTACAAACAAACATCAGAGTTAAACTATACTCTAGATCAAATAGACCTAACAGACATTTACAGAACATTTCATCCAACTTCTCTTCAGCACATGGAACATTCTCCAGGATGGACCATATATTAGGCCGAAAAGCAAGTCTCACTAAATTTTTTAAAGTCTAAACCATATGAAGTATCTTTTCTGACCACAACAGAATAAAATTAGAAAGCTAGAGGAACTTTGGAAACAATACAAACACATGGAAATTAAACAACGTGTTCCTGAACAACCAATGGATCAATGAAGAAATTAAAAGGAAAATTTAATTTTTTTGAATAAAATTCAAAAGAAACACAACATACTGTAACCTATGAAATACAGCAAAAGGGGTGCTAAGAGGAAATATTGCAGTTACAGAGGTCTACATCAAAAATACAGAAACGCTCCTCTTAAATAACCTAACAATGCACTTAAAAGAACTAGAAAAGCAAGAATAAAGCAAATCATGGTTAGTAGAAGGAAAGAAATATTAGAGATCAGTGCCGAAACAAATAAAATTGACACTTAAAAACTATAAAAGATCAACAAAATAAATGGTTGTTTTTAAAAAAGATAAGCAAAATTACTAAAACCTTGAGTTAAACTAAGGAAGAAGAGAGAAGACCTATATACAGAAAATCAGAGATGAAAAAGGAATCATTACAATAGCTGCCATAGAAATGCAAAGGATCATTAGAGACTATTATAAACAACTAGATGTCAATAAATTGGAAAACCTAAAATAAATGTAAAAAATACAACCTACCAGGATTAAACCAGGAAAAAAATGGAAAAACCTCACCACACCAATATTGAGTAATGAGACTGAAGTAGTAATAAAAAGTCTCCCATTAAAGAAAGCCCAGAACATGATGGATTCACTGCTGAATTTTAGCAGGCATTTCAGAAAGAACTAATACCAATTCTACTAACCTATTTCAAAAAAAAGTTGAAGAAGAGGGAATACTTACAAACACATTCTACAAGGCATGCATTATACTATAGAAAAACAAGACAAAGACACACACACAAAAATAAAACTATAGGCCAATATGCCTGATAAATGTAGATCCAAAAATTCTCAACAAAATATTAGCCAACACATTAATGAGATAATTTACCATGATCAAGTGGGATTTCTCCCAGGGATGCAAGCATAGTTCACCATAATCAAATCAATAAACATGATACATCACATCAACAGAAAAAAGGGCAAAAAAAATGATCATTATGTTGATATTGAAAAATTATTTGATAAAACTCAGCATCCCTTTGTGATAATAACTTTCAACAAATTCTATATAAAAGGAGCATACCTCAACACGGTGAAAGCCATACATGATAATCCCACAGCTAATCTCATACTGAAAAGGAAAAAACTGAGAGCCTTTTAAGTAAGATCTCAAAAAAGACAAGGATGCCCACTTTTAACACTTTTTTTCAATGTAGTACTAGAAATCTCAGCCAAGAACAGTTAGGCAAGAGAAAGGAAAAGAAGGCATTCAAATGGGAAAGAAAGGAGTCAAATCATTCTTGTTTGCATAAGACATGATCTTGTATTTATAAAAACCTAAAGCCTTCACTAAAAAACTCTTAGAATTGGTAACTCATTTTAGTAAAATTGCAAGATACAAAATCAACATACAAAAATCAATCATTTCTATTTGTTAACTATAATCAATGTGAAAAAAATTAAGAAAGCAATCTCATTTATGATAGCTATAAAAAATACAATGCCTAGGAATACATTTAAACAGATAAGTGAAAGGTCTCTTCAAGAAAAGCTATAAAACCTTATAGCTTTTATTTTTTTATAAAACTAAAAGCTATAAAACTGATGAAAGGAATTAGAGGACACCAAAAAATGGAAAGATATCCTGTGTTCATGGATTGGGAGAATTAATACTGTTAAAATGTCTATACTTCCCAAAATGATCTACAGATTCAATATAATTTTTATCAAATTACCAATGAAAGTCATCACAGAAATAGAAAAAAACTTCTAAAATTCATACAGAACCACAAAAGGATCCAAATAAAAAAGCAATTCTGAGGAAAAAGAACAAAACTGAAATAATCACACTACCTGTTTTCAAATTATACTACAAAACTGTAATAACCAAAACAGCATGGTGCTGGCATAAAAACAGACACATAGACCAATGGAACAGAATAGAGAACCCAGAGATACATCATATACTTATAGACAACTCATTTTTGACAAAAGTACCAAGAACATACATTGTAGAAAATACAGCCTCTTTAATAAGTGGTTCTGGGAAAATTAGATATCTACATGCAGAAGAAGCAACTAAATACCCATCTTATACAATATACAAAAATCAACACAAATTGGATTAAAGATTTAAATGTAAGACCTGAAACTATAAAATGATTAAAAGAAAACACTGGAGAGGATGTGGAGAAATAGGAACACTTTTACACTGTTGGTGGGATTGTAAACTAGTTCAACCATTGTAGAAAATACAGCCTCTTTAATAAGTGGTTCT
>NW_012115500.1:4847306-4851618 GCF_000951035.1 Colobus angolensis palliatus | reverse complement strand
AAAATAAAAATAAAAGAAAACACTGGAGAAATGCTACAGGACATTGATCTAGGCAAAGATTTTAAGGGCAGGACAAGACCTCAAAAGCACAGCCAAAAAAAAAAAAAAAAAAAAAAGGACAAGTGGAATTATATCAAGCTAAAAAGCTCCTGAACAGCAAAGGAAATAACAAAATGAAGAGACAGCTTACAGAATGGGAGAAAATATTTGTAAGCTGTCTATCAAGAGATTAATAACCAGAATATATGAGGAACTCAATTCAATAACAGAAAAAAAAAAAACTAGTAATCTGATTTTAAAATAAACAAAAGATCTGAATAGACATTCCTCAAAAGAAGACATATAAATGGCCAAAAGTATGTGAAAAAATGCTCAACATGACTAGTCATAAAGAAAACGCAAATCAAAACCTTAAGGAGATATCATCACACGTCAGTTAAAATGGCTACTATCAAAAAGGCAAAATAAAATAAAATAAAATAACAAATGCTGGTGAGGATGTAGAGAAAAGTTAATAGTCATACAGTGGTTGGTGGGAATGTAAAGTAGTACAGCCATTATGGAAAACAGTATGGAGGTTCCTCAAATAATTAAAAATAGATCTATCCTATGATCCAGCACTGCTAGGTACATATTCAAGAGAAAGGAAATCAGTATGTTGTAGAGATATCTGCACTCCTGTTTCTATTGCAGAACTATTTACATTAGCAAAAATATGGAATCTTTCTAAGTGTCCATCAATGGATAAATGCATTAAGAAAATGTGATATATACACATAGTGGGCTATTATTTAGTCATAAAAAGGAATGAAACTCTGTTATTTTTAGCAACATGGAGGGAACTGGAGGTTATAATGTCAGGTGAAATAAACCAGGCACAGAAAGTCAAATACTACATGTTCTCACTCATAAGTGGAAGTTTAAAAAGTACATCTCATGGCGGTAGAGAGTGAAATCATGGTAAACAGAGGCTCAGAAGGTGTATTCGTCCGTTATCACACTGCTATACAGAATACTACCTGAGACTGGGTAATTATAAAGGAAGGAGGTTTAATTGACTCGCAGTTCTGCAGGCTTAAGAGAAAGCATGGATTGGAGGCCTCAGGAAACTTACAGTCATGGTAGAAGGTGAAGGGGAAGCAGGTACCTTCTTCACAAGGCATCAAGAGGGAGCATGTGCAACAATGATGAAGTGCCCCTCTTTAAAACCACTAGCTCTCATGAGAACTCACTCACTGTCAAGAGAACAGCATGGGAGAAATAGCCCCCATTATCCAATCACCTCCCACCTGGTCCCTCCCCTGATACGTGCAGATTACAATTCAAGATGTGATTTGAGTGGGAACAGAGAGCCAAACTGCATCAGAAGGAAAAGGGGAAAGGAGGTAGATGAATTGAAGCTAGTTTAATGGGTAAAAAATGCAGTTAGAAAAAACAAATTCTAGTATTAGATAGTACAGTAGGAAAATTATAGTTAATAATCTATTTTATATTTCAAAATAGCTAAAAAAGAAGAAATTATAATGTTTCCAACACAAGGAAAAGATAAATATTTGAGGTAATGTATATCCCAATTACCCAGATTTGATCATTACTCATTGTATATATGTATGAAAATATATGTAACACAAAAATATGTACCACTATGATATATTTAAAAATACAAAAGAATCAAAGAATAAAAGGGCTTATAAAGAAAATATTTTTCTTCTGAAATAAATAACTTTTTAAAACAATGTTTTGAGATATAAACAGAAATTTGGGATTAATACATGTTAAAGTATTATATTTACACTTATCTTGTAAAAATGTCCAGTATGCTACCTTATTACCAAGCCAAAAGTAACCCAATTACTACAGCCCCACCAAACAATAAAATAAAACCCAAAGAACTAATGACATGAACTATAGGCAAAGTGAAACCTATTTTTATGTTTATTGGCCATAACAGGAATTGAAACCTCAGAACCTGAGGTGTTCCCTTTTCCTTAACCCTAAGGGAAGTCATTAAGTAACAATGTTCCCATTTTCTATAAAATTTTATTGGGAAACATAAAAGAAGATTTGAATGTTCATGGATTTAATTTTTTTAAACTACAAGAGATTTTTGCCTATAAAATTGGCAAAGATTAGAAAGAGATGGTACCCAACCTTCTTTAGAATTGGGGGCTACAACTCTGATTCTTATCAGAAGAAGGATTTTAGTTAACAATATGAGCTGCAATTTAGTGAATACCTACAATATGTGAAGCACTGTCTTGAACACCTTTCATTTTATTTTAATTTTTTTTATTATTATTATACTTTAAGTTCTAGGGTACATGTGCATAACATGCAGGTTTGTTACATATGTATACTTGTGCCATGTTGGTGTGCTGCACCCATCAACTCGTCAGCACCCATCAATTCGTCATTTATATCAGGTATAACTCCCAATGCAATCCCTCCCCACTCCCCGCCCATGATAGGCCCCGATGTGTGATGTTCCCCTTCTCGAGTCCAAGTGATGTCATTGTTGAACACCTTTTAAATGAAACTCATTAAACCCCACTACTGCCCATTAAGTCTGGCATCATTATACAGAAGGAAACTGAGGCCCATAGAGGGTAAGCAATTATCCTGCATTTAAGTACTTGGTAAATAAAAGATCAGTATAGGGGTCTGTCTGACCCCACAGTCCAACTCTTAACCCCTTCACCAAATCCCTTTTTCAGTTTTTTGGCACTCAAAGGCTCTGCTTTCAATCTCTCTGTGACAGAAATTAGAAAGAACAAACCCTTCTCCCAATCCACAAAATAAATAAAATGAGAGTCTATAACCACCTGTGATTTTTTTTTCCAATTAGGAGATAATCATTGCTTTTACCCTTTTCATGTTTCAAATGTACTTCTTCCAGACAGAACAGCTGGATGATTTGAATATAATAGCTATAGGTATTTAATGCATTTCCTCAACTCTAAAATGTACCATTGATTTAATCAAAAGCCCTTGGTAAGAAGATCAACCAGAGAGGGGCACGCCCAAGATGGCCGAATAGGAACAGCTCCAGCCTCCAGCTCCCAGCATAAGTGACACAGAAGATGGGTGATTTCTGCATTTTCAACTGAGGTGCAGACTGATACCTCACACCTCACACGGTGGGGTACACCCCTGAAACAAAGCTTCCAGAGCAAGAATCAGACAACAACACTCGCTGTGCAGCAATATTCTATCCTCTGCAGCCTTCGCTGCTGCTATCCAGGCAAACAGGGTCTGGAGTGGACCTCAAACAAACTCCAAAAGACCTACAGCTGAGGATCCTGACTGTTAGAAGGAAAACTAACAAACAGAAAGGACACCCACACCAAAACCCCATCAGTACATCACCATCATCATAGACCAAAGGCAGATAAAACCACAAAGATGGGGGAAAAGCAGTGCAGTAAAGCTGGAAATTCAAAAAATCGAGTGCATCTCCCCTTCCAAAGGCAAGCAGCTCATAACCAGCAACAGAACAAAGCTGGATGGAGAAAGACTTTGACGAGTTGAGAGAAGAAGCCTTCAGTTGATCAAACTTCTCAGAGCTAAAGGAGGAACTACGTAACCAGTGCAAAGAAACTAAAAACCTTAAAAAAGAATGGAAGAATGGATAACTAGAATAATCAATGCAGAGAAGACCTTAAAAGAAGTGATAGAGATGAAAACCATAACATGAGAAATACATGACAAATGCGCAAGCTTCAGTAACCGACTCTATCAACTGGAAGAAAGAGTATCAGCGATTGAAGATCAAATGAATGAAAGGAAGTGAGAAGAGAAGTGTGGAGAAAAAAGAGTAAAAAGAAATGAACAAAGCCTCCAAGAAGTATGGGAGTATGTGAAAAGACCAAATCTATATCTGATTGTTGTGCCTGAAAGTGATGGGGAAAATGGAACCAAGTTGGAAAACACTCTGCAGGATATCATCCAGGAGAACTTCCCCAACCTAGTAAGGCATGCAAACATCCAAATTCAGGAAATACAGAGAACGCCATAAAGATACTTCTGGAGAAGAGCAACTCCAAGACACATCATTGTCAGATTCACCAAAGTTGAAATGAAGAGAAAAATGTAAAGGGCAGTCGGAGAGAAAGGTCAGGTTACTCACAAAGGGAAGCCCATCAGACTTACAGCAGATCTCTCAGCAAAAACTCAACAAGTCAGAAGACAGTGGGGGCCAATATTCAACATTCTTAAAGAAAAGAATTTTCAATCCAGAATTTCATATCTAGCCAAACTAAGTTTCATAAGTGAAGGAGAAATAAAATCCGTTACAGACAAGCAAATGCTTAGA
>NW_012115500.1:4832343-4843711 GCF_000951035.1 Colobus angolensis palliatus | reverse complement strand
CAACATGGCACATGTATACATATGTAACAAACCTGCACGTTGTGCACATGTACCCTAGAACTTAAAGTATAATAATAAAAAAAAATCAACCAGCTGTCAGATTTACTTTGAAATTGGTTGTAAGATAATACATGTGTCTGGGATTCAAGAAAATGTGATAAACAACAGTAGTTATATAGTGGCTGATTTAAGGCTTTAGTTTGCAAACTTGTCTACATGCTCTTTGAAGGTACCAACAACTTTGTTTCACCCATTGTGAACTGTAAATGCATAATTGTTGGGTAATTGCATGGATGAATAACATTTTCCAGAAACAATTTATCACATAAATCAAACCACTTTGAACAGAATTTAACATGAACAGAAATTTAAACTCATTTCACAATAGCACTGATCTGATTCCAGTTGCTCCATATCCTTACTAACTTTGAAAATTGCCAGACATTGTTTATTTTAGCCATTCTGTGGGTATGGAATGGTATCTTGTGGTTTTCAATTGCATTTTCTTGGGTACTATGATGTTGAATCCATTTTTATTTGTTTAATTTGTATCATTCAGTTATTATCTTTTGTGAAGTGCTTGTTCAAGCTTTTGCTCATTTTTTATGGATTTGATTTTTATTGTCAATTTGTAGGAAATCTTTATCTATTCTAGATGTGAATCCTTTGTCAAATGTAAGCATTGTGAATATTTTCTCCCAATTCATGGTTCACTTCTCAGTTCTTTTTTGTTTTCTTGGGGTATGGGGGATTAATGATGTCTTCTAATAAATAGATTATTAATCTTGCTAAAGTCTATTTTATAAGTTGTGTTCTTTTAAAATTCATGCTTTTGTATCCCCTCTAAAAAATCATTGCCTACCTCAAGATCACAAAGATATTTTCTTGAGGTTTTTGTAGATATTTTTTGGTTCTAGCTTTTATTATTTGTCTCAAATTATAAATTTGGAAACTATCATTCTCAGCAAACTATCGCAAGAACAGAAAACCAAATACAGCATGTTCTCACTCATAGGTGGGAACTGAACAATGAGATCACTTGGACACCAGAAGGGGAGCATCACACACTGGGTCCTATTGTGGGGAGGGGGGTGTGAGGTAGGGAGCTAAGGTTCACCTTTTCCAAATGAATAGTGAGTTGTTCCATTGCCATTTCTTGAAAAGACTCCTTTTCTCTGATGAATTTCCCACTGACTGGGTGCTTGATGGAAAAGCAATTTATTATATATACGTGAGTCTATTTCTGAGCTCTGTTCAATTTTCTTGACCTATTTAATGTATCCTTACTCCAACATCTCAGTGTCTTAATTATTATAGCTGTAAAATAAATTCTAAAATAAGGTAGCATAAGTCTTTACACTTTATTCTTTTCCAAGATTGCTTTGGCTATGCTAGATTCTTTGAATTTCAATTTCAATTTTAGAATTTATCAATTTATTCAGAAGTTTTAGAATTTATAATTTCTTTAAAAAAGTATGTTGAGACTATGATTGAGATTGAGCTGAACATATAAATCAGTTTGGTCTTCTTAACATTATTGAGTCTAATAATTTACAGACATGATATTTATCTATCAATTTAGATCTTATAAAGTTTCTCCAAGTAACATTGTAGAAATTTTAGTGTAGGGTCTTGCACATTTTTCATTAGACTTGTTTTCAGATATTTGATTTTTTTACTGTATTGCAAATCATATTATTTTTCAAGTATTGTTTTCCAATTGTTAGTTGCCAGTATATAACAATTCAATTGACTATTTTATATCAATCTTGGATCCTGTAATTTGGCTAAATTCACTTATTACTTCCAAGAGTTTTTTTGTGGATTCCATAGAGTTTTCTTCATATATGATCATATCATCTGCAAATAAAATGTTTTATTTCTTCTTTTCAAATTTACATTATTTTATTTCTTTCTTTTTCCTTATTATACTGGCTAGGACTTTGATATAATGTGGAAGAGAAGTGATGAGAATGGACATCTTTCCCTATTTTGATCTTAGGCAAAAGTATTTCATTTTGCCATTAAATAAAATATTAACTGTAGGCTTTTTAATAGATGACTTTATTGGGTTAAGCAAGTTCTATTTAAATACCAGTTTACAGAGAAATTTTTATCATTAATAGGCATTGACTTTTTATAAAAGTTAGATGAATATTTCTTTTTTAATACTTGAAATTCAAGATTTAAGGTCATTTTTCATTAATTTTACCCAGCATTTTATGAGCTCTTGTGATCAGAAAACTAAAGGTCATGAGGGAAATATTCAAGATTCAAATGCAGAATTTGAAGCTGCGTCAGCAAATAAAACATCAAGGGAAAAAAGTGATTAAATATTACAAAGATCTATGGGGGATATTTAAAAAAACTCCTGCAACATATATGAAAGATTCCTAGAGAATGAAAAAGTAACTTCACAATCAACTTGAATGAGATGTCTAAGTCAATATAATTAAAAGAGCAATTTTCCTAGGTAATATTTAATTGTAATTTGTCAATGTTTAAGTCAACATTTTATAGTCACCTGAAAGATACAACCAAAATATTACATTGCTTTCTTCTCCAAAATCAGAATTTGATGTAGCTTTTTAGTTCAACATCCCACTTCTTGTTTCATGCTACAATTCTAAGAATTTAATTAAACTAATTGGTTGTTTTGAAGTTGCATTTAGATATTTGTATAGATCCCAATGCAAGGTGTTTCCATAATTAAAGAAAAAAAAATACTGCTTTATCTTGAATTTAGACAAAATCAAACAAAATTGTAGTTACTCTGTGCCCAAGATACATCTGATTTTATCAGTCTCACCAAAATCAGTAGTGATGCTCTGCCCTCTGTACTGTAAACCAGTAAGCTGCCTATATCACGTTATTTGGTAAGCTATGAAAGACCTTTGTGCTCCTACAAGAAAATTATAGAGCTCCAAATCTCATAATTAAAGTAAAGCTTTGGAAATAAAGCATTTTCTTCAGAAGGATATTTTAAAATGCACATATCATTACGGAGGGTGATATGGTTTGGTTGTATCCCCACCCAAATCTCATCTTGAATTACAGTTGCCATAATCTGCACATGTCATGGGAGGGACCTGGCGGGAAATGATTGGATCCTAGGGGCAGTTATCCCATGCTGTTCTCATGTTAGTGAGTTCTCATGACATCTGATAGTTTTATAAGCATCTGGCATTTACCCTGCTTACACTCATTCTCTCTCCTGCAGTCCTGTGAAGAGGTGCCTTCCACCATGATGGTAAGTTTCCTGAGGCTTCCCCAGCCATGCAGAACTGTGAGTCAATTAAACCTCTCTTCTTTATAAATTACCCAGTCTCAGGTATTTCTTCATAGCAGCAAAGGAACAGACTAATACAAAGGGCTAACTAAACCCTAAAGCCATTATCTTAAATTATGGTCTCATTTATTTTATCAGCAAGCTTTTTACCCTGGAAAGCAGTAAAAAAGAGAAGAGAAGAACATTAGATAGAAAAATTAAGTATTGATGAATGAGAGAATATTTTAAAACTAGAAAAGCATATCAGTAAGATAAAACAAGTGACCTCTCCTTAGAATACACAGGCTCAACAGATATGCAATATGTATTTTAGATGGTTGTTAAGAATAGCTTGGGGCCAGGACATGCAAAAGAAGCCTGGCTCCTAACCAGGTGATTGCTCACCATTCTAGAAGCTGAAGAGTCCCCTGAAAAAAGAGCAGGAAGAGTGCCAAAAAGAGATTTGTGATGGCTTCCTGGGGAAGACTGTAGGAGTAAAGATAAACTTTACTGACCATAACAGCTTATCTAAACTAGTCCTACTGACTCTACCCTTCACTTAGAAATAAATCTTCATTACCAAATAAATATTTGAATCAAGGAAAAAATGTAACTTGTTTCCAGGGGATTGCCCACAAATACCTCCCCTACTCACCTATCATGTTTTCTCCTTTCTCTTGACCTTCAAGATCTACAATTAGGATTACTCTTTGAATTAGAACAATGTTCCTCAAACTTGAGTGGATCAGGAAGAAAGACATGATCTCAAAGACCCACAATGTTGATATTACATATACTTAAAGTTGTTTAATAATGTGCAAACACAAAACCAGGTCTGTCACTCCTTTCTGCTTGATCCCATAAAGCTGCTGTCCCCATTTGATGTTTTTGGGCAAAGAAATTCTTTGTCAGGCTGCCTCTGATTGCATTTAATCCTAGTTACTATGCAGCCACTCTTCTTAAAGAAATACTTTTCCTCCATAGTGACAACAACAGAGCCAGGTTCAAGTTCACCCTACTCTTGGAACCCACAGAATCCTCCTACAACACTGGCTGGGTCCTCAATCTTTCTCAGCTACTTTCCTTCAGTTGAGGGATCCCAAGAAGGTCTGAAGGAACCAAGAGAAAGCACCAAGAGAAAAATACAGGGGGAGAGAAAGGGTCAGACAAACAAGTTATTGCCATCAAGGGAGACAGGCAGCCTCCGTCTGCATCCCAGCTTCACCACATTGGCTGTGTGATTTGCTGTTCTGAGCTTCAGGTTCTTCACCTTTCAAATAAATAATAATAATAATTGAAGTATTATATGTAATGTTTCTGGCATAGTATAGCAGTTCAAAACCTGTAACTGTTATCATGATTATACTCTGGACTTCAAAGTAAGAACATTGTCACCTAATGTCCCAAAGCTTCTATTTAGCCAGTCAGTGACCAATATTTATTAAGCAGTGGAGAATTAGAGAACATATATACTATACCCTCCTTGCCTTCAAGTACTTAGTTCAAAGAAGACCTCTAGTCTATCAAAATACAATTTTTGAGAGGTATAGAAAAAACTAGAAATCAAAAAGCCTGGATTCTTAACATAGTTTGCACTGTGTATTACCTGTGCTTCAAAAGGTAATCACTTGACGGTTGTGAGTCTCATATTACTCCTGCTTAAAACAGAGATCATGTTTTGTGCTATGCCTACCTCAAGGATTATTATAAAGGCAAATAAGATATATTAGGGCACTAATAAATATAATTTATTATGATTAGTGATTTTCAAGACCAAAATGACATCTCATCCAATTCTCTCATTTTCAAGATGGCAGGACAGACTCCCGTAGAGGCTTCATGATTAGTCTAACAACATACAGCTAGAGCTGAGACTCACACTAAGGGCTGAGGTGCCTCTCTCTCAGATTGTTGGCATCAGCTTCCTCTCCCTCCCACCTTCCTTCCCCGCTTATTGTCCCCCATGCCTTAAAAAGATGAAGCACTCGATAAGTGCTAACAATTAATCTAGAATTATTGTTAAAAATGGTGAGCTGATAGAGTAGGAAAGTAATCAGAGTTTAGAGTCAGGGAAGGTTCCATAAAGATGAGTTCCCAGAGCAGGTGCTCTGCAGATCACAGGATCTCATTTCAATTCCCTGTCCAGTATCACTGCTTATGAGCATAGTAATAAACTCCCCCAGCATTTAGCACTCCCTGGGACCTCTTTAAAAGGCCCTCCACTCTTCTACACTGCCCAAGTAGGTTAATTAGTACGGCTATCTGAAATCCTTTACTCCAACTGTTCAGATAGCTGCACGCTTTGGGGACCTACCAATTATTTCCCGCTTTTCATGAGGTGGCTTATTTTAGTCAATGCAATATACCAACAACTCTGCCCACTCCTGAAAACTCTCACCCCAGATCATCTGTGCCTTATTTGCAGAAGAAACTTTTATTCTTGGTACTTTTAACTTGGAGTGCTATTTGGAAAGACTTGGCTCATAAAAAGTCTTACAGTTCCTTTGTTGGCCTTATCATGACCTGAACATTTTATTAACAAAGCACCCTGTTAATGTTTTGACCACAAGAACTAATGTGCTTGGGGTTGATGGTGTTGCCAAAGTGATGCTTGCTCCTAAAAAGGGAAAGTTTTAATTCTATTTTCAAAATAAGTCATCTTACCCCTGCTATATTAGGAAATGTCATCAATCAATCCACGAAATCTGCAGTGGATGGGTAGTGTTGGAGGGACGGGTGTGTTAATTCACTTGTCAGTCCAGTTTCCCAGTGTCACAAACCTCACCTCCCTGTAGGGGGCAGGTGAAGTTCCAACAGCCCCAGTTGAAATTGGCCTGAAATTGTCCTTCTAATTACAAAATATACAAAGATATTCTCAGTGGGTGCAGCTGGACTGATACCTAGTGACTGGGCAGAGATTGCAAAATAAAAAAGGTGATCTGAGGGTCAAAAGACAGACAATGATTCACTTCATTATCTCCTGGGCAAAGTCATTCTCAGCTCAGGAAATCACCAGAGTCCTAAAAGCTCCAAAAATAATCCCTCTAAGAGCAAATCTTTAAAGCTGTCTGCCTACCTGCATAGGAATGAAGACTCCAAGCTCGAGTCGGGAGGAAATGTAGTGTAGTATTGTACAAGGTGTCCCAGGGAAGAGGCTTAAATACCTGGAAAAGGGTCATACTGCATGGTAGGGTTGGGGGAGTCAGGGGTCAGGCTACCATACTGATCTCAAGCACAGACCCCATAAGGGAAGATGACAAAAAGAGGTCCTAAAAAGAGACCTAAGGCCTTCAACAATCAAACCCCATTAGCCCAGAGGCATGGTAAAGCAATCTTGTACCAGGTCTTCCTGAGTGGTAAGTCTAAAGCCTCTTGAAGAAAAGACCTCCAAGAAGTGGGAAAAAAAGAAGAAATGCTACCCAAGTCAGCAAGGCTCTTTTCACAGACAAACTCCCTTCAATCCTTCTGCTTTGTGAGGATATGCTGATTATCACAGGATCTCCCATTCGTACCTCCAAAGAAAATCTCTTCCTTCCCCAAAATCTTTCCCTCAACCCTGAAAAGTCATATTCTTTACCTCCCTTTTGTAGAAATGTTCTCAATCCCATTCTGCTTTGATGAACCTGTGCATTCTAGAGTTTATGTTAATATGTAATATTTCCATTCCATAAAGTTATAAAAGCTTTCATGTTTTATAGGCTTTATCTACGAGGTTGTTGTCTCCTGTCTTACCTCCATCAGTGTGTAAAATCACTGATAGTAGAAACTGTCTACAATTTCTTTTGAATCTCTCTTTTTAGACCAAGGAGTTTTCTCTTGAATTATCTGTTTTTGACAGGATGACTTGTTATGTATTTGGCAAACTGTATTCTTTACCTCTAAGTGTTAACAAAAAGCCATTAAAAATAGAATTAATGAAGGAAAGGAAATAAGGCTAGTAAGAACTTTGGCTCAGTAAGCCGTCTCAGTTGCCTCAGCTCTCCTGAAAACAGGCCAGATATTAGAACACTTCACACTCACAGGATACTAACATCAATCCCAGTCTTGGAAAACACCCTCTTCTTCACCCCCAGAGCCAAAATGGCTGACAGTGTTTTCCACTAACTATCACAATCACAATCCCACTGGAACAATGGTGCCCTTTTCTTTTAAATCAGAGTTCACCTTGGGCAATTTACATTCCTGACCTTTTAAGGTAAAGTCTTCTTGCTGCTTGGTCCAACCCACAAAACCCTTTGATATGTAAAAACAGTTGGTAACATGACCCAAGAGGCCTACATTGAACAGAGACTTCTCTATCACTGGAAGAAATCAAACAGAAGTTAGGTGATAATCTTAAGCAAGGCTGTTGTCAGGGGAATTTATCAAATGGGGACAGGAGTGGGACTAACAATTATCACATGCACTTCCAACTGTTAGGGTTTGGGATTAAGAATGTTTTAACAAAAATAAGAGGATTTAGGTGAAACATTTCTACCAGCCTGGTCATGCGTTAAACCAGAGGAAAATTTCACTAAGACACAAAATCTTAATTCAAAGCAATAATCGGGAGTGAAAACATTTCTATTATTAACCTCACAGAAAAGATTCAAAAAATAATCTAGAGCAAGATTCCGGTAACATTGAGCACTAAAAGAGTTTTATGTTTTTAGCCAGAAGTAATCACTAAAATATTACTTTAAAAAAATCCTCATTCTAAATGTGTGTCCTATTTATGGAACAATGAGCAGTTTAAATCTTGAGAAAACTGTGTTCTTGTAAATACTTATTACGTAAATAATAAAACATAAAGTAAAATATAATTTGTTTAAAAATTTCCAAACAAAAGAATTTACTGCTTAGGGAATGCCCTTTGCGCTTAAACTATTAAATTAAGTTGTGTAATTAGCTGGGCTTTGTCATCAGAGCCATGTTTCTATTACATGAGAAGACAATAGGACAGAACTTTAGTGGTCAGACTAAGACAAGCAATTCCCATGACTCAAACTACAGAACCGTGTGACCAAGTGACTAAGGCATCAGCACCTGTCTTAGGCTCATATTGCCACATGCATAAGCAGTTGCTGAAGAAAAATAGATAGTAACTCATTGATTTGAATATTGTTTTAAAAGCATATGAATCATTCTTGCTCCTATATGTCATAGCTCTGACCTAAACTTACTACATTCTTTACAGTAATCCATTTAAGGACTAACATGTTAGGAATTACTGTGTTTATAACTCTAACACTAAATTTTCTTTGCCAAATTTTCCCTGCCTAAATTTTCCTGGCCTCCTGGCTATAAACATGATAAACTATACATCCTTGCTAAATTTTCCTTGCGTCTTTTCTGAGATCATAGACTATATAATGAATGAAGGTGATACTAGGTTCATTTGACTAATGGCAATAATTACTATGGCTTGAACAAAGTATTTATCACTTGTTCAGAATATTTAGCTCTCTGGTACAAATTCTGATTTGAATGGCATAAAATATATGCCAGGTATTTTTTTTTAATGTTAATACATATTCACAATAGGTAATCTTTGTAGATCATCTAAGATGATCAAATAAAATATTTCTGAAAATATAATCTCATGAGTCAATGATTAAAAAATACAATGATTGAAGTTTTGTCTATAAAGTTTTACTTTTTTCCTAATTTCTTTTATTCCAAACTACTTTTTCAGTCATTTATCACGTAGCATATTCTACTTGAACAAAGGAAAATTGATTCAAGCATATTGATTTATTATAGTTTACAAATAGGTTTTTCTCCTTTCTTCTATAGAAACTGGTTTGACAGAGTGAAATATAGTCTATGATTGAAAAAAAAATTTAATAAAAGCATGAATTTAATTTGTGTGTTTTTCAGTTTTCTTCCCTAATCATTAAAGGTCAGTTAGTTAAACTGTGTTCATATTTTTTAGGTGTTTGAATCTTGTAACAATATTTCAGAAAACAGAAAAATCTTAACATCATTTTACTTGCTTGAGTGCTAAGTAAATATCTTTGAAAAGTATATACTTCACTTTCATTTGTGAGCTGTCTTATAGTTATTCTTTTCTATATGTGAAACCTTTCAGTTTTGTCATCCTATCTGCTTTTGCACTTTAGTTAATATTATTTGGTAGAAATGCCATATTTTGATTTTTTTCATGACAAGTTAATCTTTGGAGAAATGAAAGATTAAACAATGGGAATGAACAGTCAGAAAAGTAGAAAAAAACTTTGTCCAGTGTGATGTCCTGGAAGCCAAGTGAAGCATGTTTCTAAAAAGAGGACAGGATCAACATTGCCACATGCTGTTAATTTGGTACAGTAAGAGTACTCTGATGGGTTCAAACAAGTTCAAGCAGAGCATGTGTATATAACTATGCTCTTTCCAACTCTACTTAAATAACAACACAGAAATTTTTAAAGATCTGAACCCACATAGATAAAAACAATAGAAGCAGGGACCACAGCAGGGGAGCAATATTGACAAAATCTTGAAAGATGAAGAGTGAATAGCAGAGAGGCTCAAGCATTCACAGGAAGGAAGAAGGTCCACAAGAAGTGACACAATTTCTTCTGCAGAGCCCTAGAAAGGACCAAGTATGGGAGGTATATCTCTGAAGATACAGTGGAGGCAGGTGGGTGGAAGAGCTGATAACTTTAATTTTGAAGTAATTGGTTGAAATTCTGTTTAAGGAAAAATTAGATTCCTCCAATCACTTTCCAGTTTCACAATCCTAAATTTATCCCTGCTATATACGCTGATAGAAAATAAGAATAAAGAGAATTATCTAAAGAATTCTAAACAGAGAAGTTTGGTATGTTTTTCAGGCAGAATTGAAATTGGGGCTGAAACTCCATACTAAAAATAGACTATTAAATTAAAATGTTTACACTAATAATGTAACTCCCAAACCCTTCCCTGACTAGATCCCAGAAGGCTGCTAGCCAGGTTTATGCTCCCCAAGCAGGAGAAAAGATGAAACGGTCTGGGGTCAAGAAAAAAGACATAGACACCAAATAAACAGTTGGTTTTCTCGGTTTTTCTACATGGTGACCCTAAGGAAACATGCGCTGTACGTACTTAGGATTTCAATCAACTTGTCTTTCACATAAGGCAGAACAGAAAGCATCCAGCGTAGAAGTCAGAGTCTAAAATGCATAAACAGAATAAAGGTAACTTAGAAGAGACAGATACATTGTATGAAGAAAAATATAGTCACAGCTATGTTTCCCTGGGAGATAGACTCTGAGATGGGCTTGAGTATGCAAGATGTTTATTAGGAAGTCACTTTGGAGGGGACAAAAGCAACGGTGGGCTAACGAAGAAGTCAGGCTGCAAGGCCAGTCCCATGAGAGCCTCAGCCTCAGTCTCTGGGGCTAGAACAGAACTCTCCCACATTGGGCCAAGATGGCCAAGCACTCATAGCCCACATGGAACAGTCTCTGGATGTGGGCTACCTCAAAAAGGGAAGGTGATCTTGGGCAACAACTCTTTCCTTGAAGGGCAACCTGAGTGTTGCACCCAGTGTCTACCACAAAAACTATAATGAAACTAAAATAAATAAATTTAGAAAGCTAAATAAAAGCACTCTTCCATCTGATGAAATAAGAAAATAATGTTATGTATTTTTTTAACATAGAGTATTCTGAAAACATAAAATGGCTCTTGAAATTTTAAAATATAACAATAGACATTTTTTAAAAATTCACAGAAGAGGTGGGAGATAAAGTTGAGAAAATCAAAAAATTAAAAGAGAAAGATTTGGAAGAAGACAAATTGTCAAATAACAAACACACAAAAATAACACATACAAATATTATCAAGGGTGTGGTGCTATGGACTGAAAAGTCCCATTAAATCTTCAGGACAGTATATAAGGGGAGAAAACATATTTGGTGAGAAATTCAAAAATTTCAGAAATAAAGAAAAGATCCTAAAGGCTTCCAAAGAAAAAAAGTAGATCACATGTACAGGATTAGGACTTTAAAAAGCAGTGGGCCGGGCGCGGTGGCTCAATCCTGTAATCCCAGCACTTTGGGAGGCCGAGGCAGGTGGATCACGAAGTCAGAAGATCGAGACCATCCTGGCTAACATGGTGAAACTCTGTCTCTACTA
>NW_012115500.1:4818898-4831968 GCF_000951035.1 Colobus angolensis palliatus | reverse complement strand
GAGGTGGCGGGCGCCTGTAGTCCCAGCTACTCGGGAGGCTGAGGCAGGAGAATGGCGTAAGCCCAGGAGGCGGAGCTTGCAGTGAGCTGAGATCCGGCCATTGCACTCCAGCCTGGGCGACAGAGCGAGACTCCGTCTCAAAAAAAAAAAAAGAAAGAAAATAATGAAACAATATTTTTTAAATTCTGAGGAAAAAAGTCTTAATCCAAAATACCATATTTAACCTCACTTTAATAAAATCTGAAAATGGAAACAAGACACTTTCCTCTTACTCATCTTTTCTTAGCAAGCAACTGGAGAATGAACTCCAGAAAGGGGGGAGAATAAAGTGGAAAAGTATATGATTCAGGAAACAGAGGAAAGAAAAGAGAGAAAGGGTTAAAGAGAATCCCCAGTTTGATAGTAAGGGGAAGACCCTGGACCAGAGCTTGCAGTAGGCACAGGGAACAATCAGTTGTGGGAGGAGGCAATCAGAGGGCTTGAGGGAAAGGGATGGATAGTTAGAAAAAAATGAAACCGATGGATCACTGATTGTATTTGCATTGAGAGAGGTTGTATACTTTGGATTTGGGGGATGAATCAGTAGTAGAAATATAAAAATCAGCTAATGAAAAAATAATGCAATTTTTCATTTAGGAAAGCAAAGAGTTGAAAAAAAAGGTCAGAGCCCCCTTCTTAGCTCAGCTGTGTATAGTATTTATGTAGTCACAATAAAGCAAACACAGAATATAGGTTAAACCAAAAATGATAATTTACCAGCATTTAGAGGCCGAGGAAATGGAAAGTATAGATTAAGTGGTGTGGGGAGAGTTGATTGGGCTGGATTCTTTTCTCCAATAAGAGGAAGCAATAGAAAATACCTAAAGCTTCATCACACATATATAAGAAATTAGTATAAATGCATTATTTAGCCATTTGGAATTAGATGCCAGAAGAAATAGCTAAACAAATTGAAATTGGTATCATCTGCACATCGAGAATTGGGGACAGCAAATGGAGAAGTCGAGTGCTGCTGTTTTTCATTATAAATCTTATAATCCTTTTTGACTCTATATACTATATACTTGCATTAAATCCTGCTTTATGTTGATAAAAAATTCCTGTTTCTGTAACAGTTTTGCATCCAATCTTTTTGAAAAGTTTGTTTTATGTTGCTACAATTCAGTCCAAGAGGAATTAACCCAAGTTCAAGCTTATTTTATGATACCTGGGAAAGAAGAAATCAGAGAGCCAATGGTATTCTTACTTTAATGATTGCTTTTCCATTTCAATAATTAATCATTTTCTTGACTCTGATGATTACAATGACTTTGTTCCTACATGACCCATTTTACCACTTCATCTCAGCTAACTTTTCTTCAGCCACCATTTCTTTGTTTTTCTTTCACGTTAAAAAACATCTGTTGAAGTCTAGGTAAAATTAACTTTAATTTTGATTTCTTTCCAAATTCTGCATTTAATCTGGATGAGTGAATGAAGGGTTGAAGGACCATCACATTTTCTGTTACAATTGATGTTTATGTTGGGCAAGTGAACACTGTTCATGTATCAAGCTGTCAAGTATTGTCACCTTAATAGAGTAAACAATTAAAAAGAAGAATTGTAACAATCATTTTAATGGGCTTCTTGTTCATTAATTTCATAGAAAAAAACTAAAACTGATTTGTGAAAATAAACTACCCATACTTTGCCTCTTTCTCTCTTTTTAAAGTGATCCATCAACTAGACCATCGCAAGTGTTCTGTAAATCTATTTTATTCCCTTTACTTTATAGGAAAATTAAATTATAGATCCAAGTGGAGAAAAGGCCATTGTCTGGGTTCCTCTGATCTCATTTTACCCATAGGTCACAGGAGGTATTCAAAGTTCTTAAAACTGCACACTACTAAGAAGGAACTGAGGTCCTTTTTCTAGACAAGATAACCCACCACCTCCCTCAAGTGGTCAATTGGATTAGTTTTCTGTTTCCAGATGTGACTTGTAGTTTATTTCCAAGAACTATAGAGTCATGTATAATGACTGGGTTGAATGGACTTTTTTTCTTTAATAAATTGATTGGCCTTTAGGGCGAAGTATGCTGATTATACTAAATTGCACTCTATTTTAATTTATGTCAAAAGAAAAAGGCACTTAACCAGGGGCTAGCAGTTGTTTACAGGGCTTGCCAACTCAGGATTGCTTTCACTGTGGCCTTTGCCTTTCCTGCTAAGAGCTTAATCCAAACTTCATCATTTCGACTTCCTTAAAGTCTTGTACCAATCTCTTTTTCACTAAAGCAAAGGTGTTAACTCCTGCTTCCTGAACAAATTGGCCTTTCAGTGATCACACATCACCCAGCAAAACTTGCTTAATGATGTTATTTCCTAACCAAAACTGAAAACTTTTTAAAATGTTTCCTTAATTAATCTCTGAGAAGGGGGATAAGGGGTGGAGAGAGGGAAAGGAGACCCAGGCTGTCTTTCTGATGAACAGCAGTAAGTAAAATTCTCAATGCTATCTATAACCAAATCATTTTCAGGACATTTTGTACCAAAACACCATTTCAGAAGAAATTTATAAAAGTCATTGCTTTAAGTCATTAAGGTTAACTTTAGTTCTAGCAATCTCAGAATAAAATATCCAACAAGGATGTCTGCAGAGTACTAAGTTGAATAAAAATATATGAGTTGATGATATTCATGCTTTCTAATGGTAACTAAGTAAAATTCCTTTTCTGTTATGTTCATTCCTCAGGTTTGTAAAAGGATGAAAGGAACTGGAAAAGAAGTCGGCTGGGAAGCTAGGTATAAACATAATTAAATAGACTTTTGTTGCCTTTAGTGTTTGAATAATGCTTATCTAAAGTTTTCCAGTTGATTTAGATAATCTAGCAATCAGCTAAATCAGATATTTGAGGGCAGTTTTTAGCTTTTTTCAAACCCAACCACAAAATAAACGAACTCTTGCTACAAAACAGTCAGCCTCCCTGGTATTTTGGCTCCACAACTCATATCTCAATGAAGCCAAACCCCTAGGAATGAAAAAATGTCTACAAATGCACACAAAACTTACTAACCTATGTCAAAAAAAGGCCAAGTGTGTCAGGTTGGAGAGGACCCTGGACACTCTAATCTCAAAGAAGGTCAAGCTATGACAAGGTTTAATTCTTCTATACCTTGATCTATTGCTAGGCTCCTCCAACTACTCTTGACAAGAATACCTGGGTTCAATCACTGTCTCAATGCGAAGGGTTTGAAACAGTAGAGAGGACAGACGCATGAAAAGTAGTCAATGATACAAAACATTCCAATATGTGTATCGTACTAGCTGAAGGTAATATGTTAATATCATAGTTGAATAGTTTGAAGCCAACTTGGGAAAGCTGCATCAACTTTGCACATACAATAGGTTCCTTTTGATACCATAAGAAATGATTCTGTAAGAAACCATTTTTGGCCGGGCGCGGTGGCTCACGCCTATAATCCCAGCACTTTGGGAGGCCGAGACGGGCAGATCACGAGGTCAGGAGATCGAGACCATCCTGGCTAACACGGTGAAACCCCGTCTCTACTAAAAATATATTTTAAAAAATTAGCCGGGCGCTGTGGCGGGTGCCTGTAGTCCCAGCTACACGGGAGGCTGAGGCAGGAGAATGGTGTGAAGCCGGGAGGGGAGCTTGCAGTGAGTGGAGATCATGCCACTGCACTCCAGCCTGTGCGACAGAGCAAGACTCCGTCTCAAAAAAAAAAAAAAAAAGAAAAAAGAAACCATTTTCTGAGCTTTGGTTGTTATCACCAAGAATGGGTGTGGTTGGGACTTACCAGGATGCTCCATTTCTGTCCTTTTCTCTTTTTGTGACTCAGTCTTCTGCTTCTCAATCTGCTCTTGCTCTCTCACTTTTTTTTCCTCTGAAAATTCAAAGGCACAATTATAGCATGAAGTTCCAAAGATTTTTTACCTTTCACCTGCAAGGAACTAACAGGGCAAGGACATTCAGGATGGGGATATAGACTGAAGAGAAAAAATCCTTTAACTAGATATAACCTTAATTGAAGATTTTTCACTTATCTGCAAGATATCTCTGATAATGGAACCAAATACTGTTCCTATTTTACAAAACAGAAAGCATTTATATTGACTCCCAGAGAATAAATACCTCTGTTTATTTTTTGTGTAAAGTGCTAAGTGCCATATAGGCAAGCGTGGTTAAGAATAGTGTGGCTTTAAGGTCCTGAGGCTGAAAGAAGCATCAACATTTTCCTCATTATTTGGGTAGAATGCCATAATTAAATTTCCATATTTTGGTAAATTGAAGGGCATGGTTGCCCGACAGATGTCAAGAAGTACAGATTCAAAATTCACACCCTAAAATGTCTGGCAGCTTTTTGTGGGCTTCCTGACATTTAACCAGCAAAGACTATAGATGTGTCTGAAATAAGACTGTTCCTTTGTTTTCTGTGACTTAGACTTTTCTGGGTTTGGAGTCTTCTGGGTTTAGAGTTCATAAAATAAAGATCAGAATGTTTGTGGCTACACCCTCACCAACACTCCACCATACCATTCCTGGGGGTAGCCTATGAGGAGTGGGTGCCAGTGGGGAATGAGAGGCTACAGAAAGGTGAGGAAAGAACATGTGTTGCCAAGACCAGTGCTCCACATAAAAACATCAGGTTCTGGGATGGAACTTGAGATTCTGTGTGTCCAGCAAGCTGCTAGGAACACACTTTGAGTAGTCAGGACCTTGGATCAGCACTTCTTACACTATCTATTGAGAAGGAAGAGCTCCCATACCCACACAATCCCAGGCAGGACTCTGCTCTTCTGTTCCCCAGACCTTCTCCTGGGGCAGAGAAAGAGGCCACAGTGACATGACACACTAATCACTTCTGCAGCACACCAGGAACCAGATGCACCGTCAGAAATTCTGCTGGTTTCCAGGTTGAGTATATGAGAAAAAAGGCAAAAAGAATTCCTTACTTTACTGCTTGAAGCCACACAGTCTCTGTAACACACCGAAGGATGCTAAGTTCCTTTGATTTTCCTGCAAACAGCCACTAACACCAGTCTTGTATTTAGAGTAGGATTTAAAATCCATCCACAGCCCATAGTTTTTAAGGAAGCAAATCATGGGGTTGACTTTCCAAATGCTTCTCATCTCTGGGGTCTGCTCACCAATTGACTTCTCATAGCATGCTTGCCCCGGCTGCCTTGCAGTCTTCCCAGATGAAATTCAAGATTCTCCGGTAACTGTAGCAGGACAACTCCTAAGACCAGCGACCTTCCAAATAACCTTCTCATTCCTCTCATGTTCAGAGAATGGGAAAGGATGCCAGAAAGCTATGTGAGGGTGAACGACGGCCAGAATTGTAATTTATATCTATGACCTGACAGAAAGGTGGAAATGGGGAGAATGTTACTCAATACTTTTTTTCACTGTACTAATCTCTCCTCAAGGATGCTTTGCCAAGACAAATCATATATTTTTATATAAAGCATCTACCATTTCTACTCCTTTGCCATAAACAGGCATTTTAAACTTAGCAAGGGCAAGAGAACTTTTTTACTAGAATAGAATGTTAGCTCCTTGAAGACAGAAATTCCGCTAGGCTCATTTACTGCCATACCCGCAGCACCAGAACAACATCTAGCACACAGTAGGTGCTCCAAAACACCTGCTGGCAACTACCTAACCATAATGGTAATGAGGGCATTACGAGACCTCATGACATATCTTCTCTATCTACATATTACACATATCCTTCTTACACCCCAGCACACCTCCTGCCGGCCTTCCCTGACTCTTCCCACATTTTATAAACTCCCTTCCCTTCTGCACAAATTTATTATCTTCCCAGTATCCTCACCTTGTCCATATGCCTCCTTTGTTCTACATTTTCTCTGATCTTGCATGTATCAGAGACTTTTACAGCCTAAGTTTAGAAAAAGTGAGTGTTACAGCTCCACTATCCCTTCTAAGCATACTGCCTAGAACCATGAAAGAATGAAGACTCTAGTTTGCAAAGATTCCCTGCAGAGGTAACAGCTGTGAGTACAGCAAATAGTGGATGGATGGATGGGACACAAAGTCATGCCAACAGTATTGAAAGTGTTTCAATAAGACAGAAAAAAATACACTTGAAGAAAAATGTCCTACTTCACACTTTTGACCAGGGCTAGAATAAAGTTGTGAGGAAGTATCTGTTGAGTCTTTATGTGATTCTGAGCAATCTGTGAGGTAAAAATCACATAACTACCGGGGACTCTTTTCAGCTGTCATGAAATGCAGCCAAGGTCCAACCTTGACTGGAGATTCTACATGGGGGTTCTGCCACATGATGGGAAAGACAGATGGCCTACAGGATTAGTGTTTCTCTGCTCACATAACTTCTTGGAGTAACACTCAAGAACAGACCAAAATGACATCTTATTCTAAATACCTCCCTTCATTGATGTGACACCTCAGCAATCCCCCTACAATGACAGAATTTTGGCTTCTCAGCTAAACTTAATGGTGCAGAAATAATTCAGGACATGAAAACTGAACGGAAAAAAAAAGGTGCTGTACTAAGCAAAAACCACTTAGGGAAAATACCTTTCTTTTTTTTTAATTTTGATCAAGTAATTCAACCACTCCAAAAAATGTAATAATGTTTGTGTTTCTCATTGAGCACTTGTGAAAAGCATTTAACCTTTTTTTAAAAAAAGGCCTTTAAAGGCCAGGTGTGGTGGCTCTTGCCTGTAATCCCGGCCATTCAGGAGGCTGAGGCGGGCAGATCATCTGAGATCAGGAGTCTGAGACCAGCCTAGCCAGTATGGTGAAACCCTTTCTCTACTAAAAATACAAAAATTAGCTGGGCATGGTGGTGGGCTGCCTATACTCCCAGCTACTCGGGAGACTGAGGCAGGAGAATCGCTTGAACCCTGGAGGCAGAAGTTGCAGTGAGCCGAGATCACGCCATTGCACTCCAGCCTGGGCAACTAGAGCAAAACTCTCTCAAAAAAAAAAAATCTTTAAAGACACAGTTTCTCAAGATCTGATTTTAAAATTACAATATTAAAGTATCACCACCTAATAGTATTGTCACATCTTCCACTCTTGTGACAAATTGTTTTATGACTATTCCCTCCCCAGTTCTCACACTAAAAATAGTATAAGAGCAGTTAAACAAAAAATCTCTTGGTTTCAAGTTTTCTTAAATCAGCTACAGTTCAACAACCTGAAATAATTAAAAATAAATTAGAACTTAATGTTCAGAAACCCAATCATAGCATGTGGCTAATTGTGAGTATCCAGTCAACACCAGCACCAAGTTATGATGAAATAAAACCATCCCACTGACATATCCCCCGCACCCACTACCCCCAAGACTCTCAGGATACAATGTCATATCTATCACTTGCCAGGGTTACTTCCTTCTGTTAGCACAAACGCTCCCATTGTCAGCAAAAGTCTGAGTCAGTCTTGAGAAAAAAAAGTAAGCGAATCCTGCTTTTTGCTTTCATAATGCTATAAAAATACATATAACCTCCTTCGATAGTTATCTATCTCCCCAGTTATGGCCTCCCCAAAATAAATTCTGGTGGGTTTAAGTAGATGAAACCAAATACTTCAAAGTTCCTCTTTCCATAGTAATTACCTTACCTCACAACCAAAAGAGGGCAGCACTGAGGGCATCAGTAAAGGAGGTCAAACTTTAAATAGCGTATTTAAGTGGGTCGCAAACTCCTCATTAAAATCACCTGGTACGGTAAAACAATCTCATCCCCAGAGTTTCTGAATCAGCTGATCTGAGGAGGGACCGCTAAGACATTCACATTTGATTGATGCTTCCCAGGTTATTCTACTGTGCCTTGTAATCAAAGCAGTTTTCACTTTATGTTTTTCCCTTATTTTCACTTATTAAAATATGTCATTTATTTTCACTTAGTAAAATAGGTTTTCACTTATTTTCAGCAAAGTTAAACTTGGAAAAACCCTCAAAGAGCATCGAGGTTGTGCTTCTCAAATTTCCATAAGGAAATTATGGGAGATCTTGTAAAAATGCAGATTCCAAGTCAGGAAGTGTGGGGTGAGGCCTGAGGTAGTACAGGTCTAGCAAGCTCACAGGTGTGCCTCGTCTGAGAACCACACCTTGTTCTCCCTGTTAACTTTACCAGATAAAAAAATGAGACTGAGACAGAGACTGTGGCTTCCTTCAGGTAATACAGCCAGCGAAAGAACAAAATGTGGTCAGAACTGATCATAATGACTTCCGTCTTGGGTTGGATACCACAGCAGCTGACACGTGGAAAGAACATCCATTAAATTTTCTGTGGGAAGCTGGGAGAAAACTAAGTGATAATGAAATTTTGGCAATTTCAAATATAAAAAGCTCATAGTGTGAAGTTAGTATAAATAAACTAGGGGGAGAGTTACAATTAAAACAAGTAAAAATCAGTTTGAGGTTTTTTGTTTTTGAAGCAGGAGGTATGAACACATGGTAAGAGAATAAAACAAACTGAACAGAAGGGAAAAATAAGCAAACCCTGTATAATAGCACATGAAGAAGGGCACAGAGAGGGAGAAAATGAAACAATAGAAAATAAAAGACACCAGGCTGACGAAAGGAAAAGAAGAATAAAAGTAGAGAGCTGGAAAATTAGACACAGGTTCTAAAATAAAAGGAAAATACAGCAGCACGGAAAGGAACAAAAAGAAAAATCTAATGAGATGGGAGGATTCCTGGAAAAAGACTATATAAAATAAATCGCAAGATAATAGAGACCATGGGAAGGTAAAGCATTAAAGAGTCAGGAACCTGAACACATTTTTTAAAAATTTATTATTTAGTAAAAAACAGAAAAGAAGTTGTATTTCATGAAATATCATGGTTTTATTTTTCCCGTTTATATTTTTAAAATAACAAAAAGTAATGTCTCCATTACCAGTTGGGACCTGAAAGATTTGCACAGTTGTAGGAGGGGAAGTAAGAACTCCTCTAAGGCTACTATCTCCTCTAGGCAGAAGGAGTTAAAAAGAAAACAAAGTTTAAGTCCAAAAGCATTTAATTTTTTTGCGTCCTGTGTAAAATATCATGGAACCCAGAAACTCTTCACCAGCCAGGTGACCACGTGTTTTACCACAGCATGAGAGACAGGCCTTTTTGAAGAAGCCACTGCAAACTGATTATTCAGGCAGTCAAAACCAAGAGGAGTCATCTTCATGAGGAAATATTTCCCCTGGACATATATCCATGAAAACTAAATTCAGACTGATTAGTCTTTTTGACATGGGTAACACTAAGCACCATTGTTGCCCAAACACACTTAGATTGTGGCTCTAGGGAAGTCCATTTAATTACATATTTTCACTGACCATTTCCATTTACTAACCATAGCTCATTTTCAATTGCAAAACATCACTTAGAGTCTCAAGGAAGAAAAAAAAAAGATTGCAGAAGTTTTCTATCCTATAGCCCAAACATTAAAAATTCAAATGCCTACAAGGACAGGCAGCTCACACAAATGGGTAAAGCTGGCCTGCCTTAATAAGACTGGGAGCACGTGTGCCATTAACAGGTAGCTCCATCTACCCAGTTCCAGTATGCAGAAATGCAGATCCAGTGCTACCACATGCACCTGCATTCCAGGAGAACAAAGAAATGTGGATTCTTAGGTGTGATCTGATTTTTAAATGTTAATGACTAGTTTGTTCCATTTGATTTTGGAATAACTTGGCAATTCTGTTTTAGATCCTGTATTTTCTTTGAAAAATATGTGAAATTTTCTTAGGGAATTAAAAAGCAAAGAGGTAGACATAATGGTATGAGACAAGTGGATCCACCACAAGTAGACTCACCCATGAAAAAAAGCACAAGTGATTTGTACTTTTATAAGACTTCTTTTCATGGCAGGGCATGGTGGCTTGCACCTGTAATCCCAGCACTTTGGGAGGCTGAAGCTGGCAGATCACGAGGTCAGGAATTTGAGACCAGCCTGGCCAACAGGATGAAACTCCTTCTCTACTAAAAATACAAAAATTAGCCAGGTGAGGTGGCATGCGCCTGTAATCCCAGCTACTTGGGAGGCTGAGGCAGGAGAATTGCTTGAACCCAGGAGGCAGAGGTTGCAGTGAGCCGAGATCACGCCACTGCACTCCAGCTTGGGCAACAAAGCAAGACTCCTTCTTGGAAAATAAAATAAAATAAAACAAGATCTCTTTTCAACCAAGGAGAGGGAAAGTGGCAACTCTAACATAATGGCCGATATGATCAGCAGGATACAGCTGGCAAAAACTTAGCCTCACTTCTAGCATTTGTTCCTGTAGCTCCACACATTGAGAGCATTTTCTTTCCATTCACCAATGACGTGCCATTCATATCATTAACAGAAATAAGTTTGGCTCTTGGATTTTGACTTGAAATTCCCTGGGTAGAACCTTTGAACTCAGTATCAAAGACTGTTGGAGAACCCGTGAAGAACTCCCCCGACACTGGTTCTGACTACACATCTTTTCTAGGAGGGCTGAGGTTGCCAGTGTAAGAGAAAGAGTGCCACAGCTTCACTGTTCAGCATCGATATTCACTGATAAAATGAAATGTGTTTCTTAACATGGTAACCAGCTCCTAGCCTCCTGAGGCTCCACTGTAGCTGAGTTTCATGAGGCCCACATCAGTCTTCCAAAACACATCTGAAGCCGTGCAGTTCACATTCCAGCTATAAATGGGAGACACTGACCCAAGCCCAAACAAAAACAAAAATCATCCAAAACCTCCTCTTTCCAACATCACAGGCTTCTGAATAATATGTTTACATTCTTCCAGGCTGGAGTTCTTCCAGACAGGGCTGGAAACTAAAGTCACAGTGACTATCAGAGGCTGACTGATTACAAATCAGGAAACCTACCCGGAAACATATGCCTGAGGTGGAAAAAGAAGGCTGGTCTGTTGAGTGTATAAAGAGTAGGAAATACACATATGTGCGGTATCACTTATATACATTTGAGAAACTAATGATTATCCATAGGCACAAATACAGACACACACGTATACACACACATAAGAGCATTGCCTTCTCCTCCAAATTCACTGATTCCCATACTTTATTTTTTAGGTAAGCTGAACACATGGTAGCAAGTTAATGTTTTAAGAACCGTAACACAGGGCTGGCAAGACGGCTAGGAACAGCTCCGGTCTGCAGCGCCCAGTGAGATCAACGAAGAAGGCAGGTGATTTCTGCATTTCCAACTGAGGTACACACTTCATCTCATTGGGACTGGTTAGACAGTGGGTGCGGCCCATGGAGGCCAAGCAGAAGCAGGATGGAGCATCACCTCACCTGGGAAGTGCAAGGGGTCAGGGAACTCTCCCCACTAGCCAAGGGAAGCTGTTAGGGACTGTGCCATGAGGAACAGTGCTATCCAGCCCAGACACTATGCTTTTCTCATGGTTTTCACAACCCACAGACCAGGAGATTCCATCGGGTGCCTACACCACAGGGTCCTGGGTTTCAAGCACAAAACTGGGCATTTGGGCAGACACTGAGCTAGCTGCAGGAGTTTTTTTTCATACCCCAGTGGTGTCTGGAATGCCAGTGAGACGGAACCATTTACTCCCCTGGAAGGAAGCTGAAGCTAGGGAGCTGAGAGGTCTTGCTCAGTGGATCCTACACCCAATGAAGCCCAACAAGCTAAGATGCACTGGTTTGAAATTCTCGCTGCCAGCACAGTAGTCTGAAGTCAACCTGGGACACTAGAGCTTGGTGGAGGTTGGGGCGCCCATCATTACTGAGGCTTAAGTAGGCAGTTTTCCCCTTACACTGTAAACAAAGCCTCCAGGAAGTTTGAACTGGGTGCAGAACCCACCACAGCACCATGAAGCCACTGTAACCACACTGCCTCTCTATATTCATCCTCTCTGGGCAGGGCATCTCTGAAAGAAAGGCAGCAGCCCCAGTCAGGTGCTTATAGATAAAACTCCCATCACCCTGAGACAGAGCACCTGGGGGAAGGGGCAGCTCTGGGTGCAGCTTCAGTAGACTTAAATGTTCCTGCCTGCTGGCTCTGAAGAGAGCAGCAGATCTCCCAGCATAGCACTTGAGCTCTGCTAAGGGACAGACTGCCTCCTCAAGTGGGTCCTTGACCCCCATGTGTCCTGTCTGGGAGACACCTCATACAGGAGAGCTCCGGCTGGCATCTGGTGGGTGCCCCTCTGGGATGAAGCTTCCAGAGGAAAAAACAGGCAGCAATCTTTGTTGTTCTCCAGCCTCTGCTGGTGATACCCAGATAAGCAGAGTCTGGAGTGGACCTCCACCAAACTCCAGCAGACCTGTAGAAGAGGGTCATGACTATTAGAGGGAAAACTAACAAACAGAAAGGAATAGCATCAACATCAGCCAAAAGGATGCCCATGCAAAAACCCCATCCAAAGGCCTCTAACACCAAAGACCAAAGGTAGATAAATCCACGAAGATGAAGTAACACCAGAGCAAAAAGGCTGAAAATTCCAAAAACCCAATGGAAGGAAGCTAAGAACCTTGATAAAAGGTTACAGGAACTGCTAACTAGAATAACCAGTTTAGAGAAGAGCATAAATGACCTGGTGGAGCTGAAAAACCTAGCATGAGAACTTCATGAAGCATACACAAGTATGAATAGCTGAATCGATCAAGCTGAAGAAAGGATATCAGAGATTGAAGATGAACTTAATAAAATAAAGCATGAAGACAAGATTAGAGAAAAAAGAATTAAAAGGAACTAACAAAGCCTCCAAGAAATATGGGACTATGTGAAAAGACCAAACCTACGTTTGATTGGTGTACCTGAAAGTGATGGGGAGAATGGAACCAACTTGGAAAACACACTTCAGGATATTATCCAGGAGAACTTCTCCAACCTAGCAAGACAGGTCAACATACAAATTCAGGAAAAGAACACCACAAAGATACTCCTTGAGAAGAGCAACCCCAAGACACATAATCATCAGATTCACCAAGGTTGAAATGAAGGAGCAAATGTTAAGGGCAGCCAGAGAGAAAGGTCGGGTTACCCACAAAGGGAAGCCCATCAGACTAACAGCAGATCTCTCTGCAGAAACCCTAGAAGCCAGAAGAGA
>NW_012115500.1:4806645-4818277 GCF_000951035.1 Colobus angolensis palliatus | reverse complement strand
GCAGTGGCGCCCATCTCAGCTCACTGCAATCTCCACCTCCCAGGTTCAAGTGATTCTCCTACCTCAGCCTCCTGAGTAGCTGGGATTATAGGCACCTGCCACTATATGCACAGCTAATTTATTTTTTATTTTTAGTAGAGATGGGGGTTTCACCATGTTGCCAGGCTGGTCTTGAACTCCTGACCTTCTGATTTGCCCACCTAAGCCTCCCAAAGTGCTGGGATTACAGGTGTGAGTTGCTGCACCCAGCCAATGATATTAATTTCAATGTAAATGGACTAAATGCCCCAATTAAAAGATAGAAGGGAAAATTGGATAAAAAGTTAAGATCCATCAGTGTGCTGTATTCAGGAGACCCAACTCATGTGCAAAGACATACAGAGCCTCAAAATAAAGGGATGGAGGAAGATTTACCAAGCAAATGGAACACACAAAAAAGCAGGGTTGCAATCCTAGTCTCTAAAAAAACAGACTTTAAACCAACAAAGATAAAAAAAAAGACAAGGACATTATAAAATGATAAAGGGATCAATGAAACAAGAAGAGCTAACTATCCTAAATATATATGCACCCAATACAGGAGCACCCAGATTCATAAAGCAAGTTCTTAGAGACCTACAAAGAGACTTAGACTCACACACAATAATAGTGGGAGAATTTAACACCCCACTGTCAATATTAGACAGATCAATGAGACAGAAAATTAAAAAGGATATTCAGGACTTGAGCTCAGCTCTGGACGAAGCAGACCTAATAGACAACTACAAAACTCTCCACCTCAAATCAGCAGAATATACATTCTTCTCAGCACCACATAGCACTTACTCTAAAATTGACCACATAATTGGAAGTAAAACACTCCTTAGCAACTGCAAAAGAACAGAAATCATAACAGTCTCTCAGACCACAGTGCAATCAAATTAGAACTCAGGATTAAGAAACTTACTCAAAACAGGTGCAACTACATGGAAACTGAACAACCTTCTCCTGAATGACTACCGGATAAATAACAAAATGAAGGCAGAAATAAATAAGTTGTTTGAAACCAATGAGTACAAAGATACAACATGCTAGAATCTCTGGGATGCAGCTAAAGCAGTGGTTAGAGGGAAATTTATAGCACCAAATGCCCACAGGAGAAAGTGAGAAAGATCTAAAAGCAACACCCTATCATCACAATTAAAAGAACTAGAGAAGCAAAAACAAACACATTCAAAAACTAGCAGAAGACAAGAAATAACTAATATCAGAGCAGAACTGAAGGAGACAGAGACACAAAAAAACCTTCAAAAAGTCAATGAATCCAGGAGCTGGTTTTTTGAAAAGATTAACTAAGTAGGTAGACTGCTAGCTAGACTAATAAAAATGAAAAGAGAGAAAAATCAAATAAACAGAATAAAAAATGATAAAGGGAATATCACCACTGATCCCACAGACATACAAACTACCATCAGAGAATACTATAAACACCTGTATGCATAGAGGTGAATAGACCAATAACAATTTCTGAAATTGAGATAGTAATTAATAAACTACCTACCAAAAAAGCCCAGGACCAGACTGATTCATAGCCGAATTCTACCAGAGGTACAAAGAGGAGCTGGTACCATTCCTTATGAAACTATTCCAAACATTAGAAAAAGAGGGACTCCTCCCTCTCACTTTATGAGGCCAGCATCATCCTGATACCAAAACCTGGCAGAGACACAACAAAAAGAGAAAATTCCAGGCCAATATCCCTGAGGAACATTGATGCAGAAATCCTCAATAAAATACTGTTAAACCAAACCAAAAGCTTATCCACCATGATGAAGTCGGCTTCATCCCTGGGATGCAAGGCTGGTTCAACATACACAAATCAATAATCCATCACATAGACCGAACTAATAACAAAAATCACATGATTATCTCAATAGATACAGAAAAGGCCTTTGATATAAAATTCAACACCCCTTCATGCTAAAACCTCTCAATAAACTATGTGTTGATGGAACGTATCTCAAAGTAATAAGAGCTATTTATGAAAAACTCACAGCCAATGTCATACTGAATGGGCAAAAACTAGAAGCATTCCTTTTGAAAACCGGCACAAGATAAGGATGCCCTCTTTCACCACTCCTATTCAAAATAGTATTGGAAGTTCAATACAAGTTCAGGCAAACAGGCAAGAGAACGAAATAAAGCATATTCAAATAGGAAGAGAGGAAGTCAAATTGTCTCTGTTTGCAGATGACATGATTGTATATTTAGAAAACCCTGTCATCTCAGCTGAAAATCTCCTTAAGCTGATAAGCAACTTCAGCAAAGTCTCAGGATACAAAATCAATGTGCAAAAATCACAAGCATTCCTATACACTGATAATAGACAAACAGAGAGACAAATCATGAGTGAACTCCTATTCACAATTGCTACAAAGAGAATAGAATACCTAGGAATACAACTTACAAGGGATGTGAAGGACCTCTTCAAGGAATACTACAAACCACTGCTCAAGGAAATAAGAGAGGACACAAACAAATGGAAAAACATTCCATGCTCATGAATAGGAATAATCAATATCATGAAAATGGCCATATTGCCCAAAGTAATTTATAGATTCAATGCTAGTCCCATCAAGCTACCATTGACTTTCTTCACAGAATTACAAAAAACTTCTTTAAATTTCATATGGAACCAAAAAAGAGCCTGCATAGTCAAAACAATCCTAAGCAAAAAGAACAAAGCTGGAGGCATCATGCTACCTGACTTCAAACTATACTACAAGGCTACAGTAACCAAAATAGCATGGTACTGGTAACAAAACAGATATATAGACCAATGGAACAGAACAGAGGCCTCAAAAATAACACCACACATCTACAACCATCTGATCTTTGACAAACTGACAAAAACAAGCAATGGGGAAAGAATTCCCTATTTAATAAATGGTGTTGGGAAATTTGGCTTTTCCATATGCAGAAAACTGAAACTGGACCCCTTACTTACACCTTATACAAAAATTAACTCAAGATGGATTAAAGGCTTAAACATAAGACCTAAAACCATACAAACCCTAGAGGAAAACCTAGGCAGTGCCATTCAGGACATAGGCATGGGAAAAGACGTTATGACTAAAACACCAAAAGCAATGGCAACAAAAGCCAAAATTGACAAATACGGCATATGGGCAATAGGGCAAATTGCCATATGGGCACAGGGAGGGGAACATCATACACCAGGGCCTGTAGGGGGATTGGGGGACAAGGGGAGGGAGATCATTAGGAGAAATACCTAATGTAGATGACAGGTTGATGGGTGCAGCAAACCACCATGGCAGGTGTATACCTATGTTAACAAACCTGCACATTCTGCACATGTATCCCAGAACTTAAAGTATAATAAAAGATTTAAAAATAATAATAATAAAAAGAACCACAATACCAGATGTACCAGGTGGTGGCTGTCAATGTGTGCCACAGATAAAGTTTTGACCTTTTGACTCACCCCAATTTGTACTTTGATTTCTAAACTTTCTTTGATTTCTAAACTTTCTGTACTTTTATTTCTTTCTTCTTGCTCGAAGAAAATTGTCTAAATTGGAGTTTTCTAACAGGCTCCTCTCAACCAATCATTTCTGTTAGCTTCACCTAAAAGAAGATTATTGTTTGGAGATGGAGATGAAGTTCTAATTATCATTAGTCTTTAACACGTTTTATAGCTCTCAGTAAAAGCATATGAGGTCAGAGTGTCTGCTGCTTTCAGTTTGGAATTAAACGTGTCTCGTCATGTCTGCGTGGGTGGTAGTAGGAGGGTCAGGAGAAAAGGAAGAAATGCTGGTCAAGAGTATATCTGACTAAAGAGCCCCCAGGGAAGAGCTTATGCTGAGGGAAGGAGAATTAGAAACACAGCTACACAGTCATCAGGAGAAGCGAGTAGAACAATGCTTCAGCATGAAGTCTTCCTATTGTTGAGATTGCTGTCCTTCTTACCTCTCCAGAATCTTTGCCGTCCTTCTAGCCTCCATGGACTTGAGCATGAGGTCTAGAAAGATGGTGACTCTTCCTTCACGTAAATATGTTGTTTGAAAAGAAAAAAAAAAGAAACAATAACAACAACTCTGGGACACATTGGATGAGGAAAAATTGTGAAAAATAAATTTTTCCAGTATCGGTGAAGTACAGCATGGTCATAATCTAGTGGGCTTCAGTAATAATTCTCTCTCCGAGCATACAATCACTTTGTGAAGTGAATTGTGACCTCCAAAAACACATGTTGAAAGTCCTAATTTTTAGTATATCTGAGTGTAACCTTATAGGGAAATAGGGTCTTTGCAGATATAATTAAGATATACATGACTATGAGGTCATACTGGAGCAAGGTGGTTTCTTGATCCAACATGACTGGTGTCTTTATAAGAGAAGAGTCATGAATGTGTCCTGAAGTGAGGGAAGAGTATGTTAAAACACCCGAGGTAAGAGATCGGACAGGATACTCCTGCTGTAAAATTGTATTATTTCACCCCTTTTTTTTTTAATCACTTACATTTTGTAGTTTCCTTCTAATTCCTGTTGACTTCATGAAAAATAAAACTATGTGCAATGTTATTATCTGAAAAACAAGAGAGAAAGGAGAAGAGACACAGAGACAAACACACAGGGAGAATGCTACGTGAGGACAGAGGCAGATTGGAGTGACCAGGACTGACGGATGACACCCAAAGCTAGATAGAGGTAGGGAAGGATTCTCCCCTACAGGTTTCAGAGGTAGCACAGCCCTTGATTTTGGATTTCTAGCATCTAGAACTGCAAGACAATAAAATTCCACTGTTTTAAGCCTCCTACTTTTTAATAATACTTTGTTATGGCAGCCATAGGAAATGAAAACATGAATGAAATACAATAGAAATTTATTTGTCCCTATTACAACAGTGGAAGATGGCTGTTCCTGGTTAACAGGCAGCTTTGCTCTATGTAGTGATCAGTGGCCAAGTTCTTTCTGTCTGTGTCTCTGCTATCCTCTAGGGCAGATACCAACAAAACATAGCTCAGAGCTGCTTTTTGTAAATAAAGTTTTATGGGAACACGATACATATTCGTTTACACATTGTCTATGGCTAGTTTTGCACAAAAACAGCTGAACTGAGTACCATAATCATGACAGAGACCATATGACACTAAAGCCTAAAATATTTGCAGGCCTCTGCCCAGAGTACCATCGCCATTTGCATCTAGCCAATACAAAGGGGAAAGAAAGTTTGGAGGGGATAAACCAGCTATCCACAAAGTGGCACATATCACTTGCAAATATCTAGCATTGTCTAGAAATTTGTTACACAGTCACATCACATTGCAAGAGAGGTTGAAAAGTATATTACAGGTGTCCCAAGAGGAGGAGAAAAACAGACATTTAGAAGAAAAATTAGCACACTCTGCCCTTTGGCATCAGTGGGAAATGTCACCCACATCAGCACAGTAGCAGCAGCAACTGCAAGGGGCCACCTAAATAAGGTTTCACAGAATCCAGAGGCTTTAAAGAAGACATCACCAAAGGGAGTCAGAGCTGGGTGGGCAACAAGGGAAGTGACAGAAAGATGCCACATGGTAGCTGAGAATACCATTTCAAGAGCATCCAAAAGACACCATCTAGGACTTCCCATAGTAACTGGTGACACAGAGAGGCCTTTTTAGGAGGGAGAAGTTCCACAAAAGCAGGTGGGAGATAGAGCCACAGAAATTGCTTTTTTTCCCTAAAATTGTGGCTTGACATTGCCCCAAGCTTGAAGTGGCCTTTGCAACCTGGTTTATACCAAATGCGAAAGTAAGTAAAACACATTTAGAATGTAAAAAATAAATACAGTACCATTCGGGGAAGCTTGTCTCCTATTTGTCTGATATTTTTTGAATCTTTCATATACCATAAGGATCCAGAGTATGAAAGTAGCACTAAAGAACATATTACATAACAGATGTAGACACTAAACCTCAACAATTGTTAGCCTCATAAAAAGAAATAGACATGAGCTGCCTCCTACAGTCTTCCCAAACACTCCTTCTAGTATTGCCAAAGATATTGAACTTGAATCTGATCCAGTCTCTGGATCCAGCTGTTAATTTGCAGAAAATACAAAAGGCCAAAGGAACATACTAAACTATACCATGAGAATGCATTCAGCAAAATCCAGACTATGGGAAACTTTACAGGTGAAACAGTCCAGGTGTTCGACAGAAAAAGCATAAGGAAAAGATTGAGGTAGGGAGAAGAACCAGAGACTGAAGGTTTCAAAAGACTGATCAAATTTTAAATAATGGGAAAGACTAAATTATAATGTGTAGGGGTGGACTTATATAAATGTCCAAACTAAATATACACACACATACAAGGAAGTGATTATCATAAATAATAGTAATAGGCTTATTACCATTATTCTGCTATATAGCATAATTATTACATATGGCAGAAGGGAGGGGATTACGATTGGAACAGAGTATATAGAGGGGCTTATGAGTGGCTGACAAAGTTCTATTTGATCTAGTGATGGTTACAAAGGTTTTTGCCTTAAAATTTATTAAGCAATTCATTAACATGTATGCACATTCATGGGAGAGCATTCTGTATCTGCATTTTATTTTGCAATTTTAAAATGTAAAGACTAAATTATAAAAGACAGAACAAATGGCTGAATAACAGCAAAGTTAAAAAAACTAGAGTAACTGTTTTTTGAACAAACTGTGCAGTCATTAATAGAAAGTCAAATGTAAATTTAATTCCTTTTCATCACATCCATCTAAAAAATCTCAACAGTCTATTGGTGGCTCACAGATGATGCTGATGAACTGGAAGTAATCTTTTTGTGATTTTGAGCCAATGTCATTTCATCGCAGGTAAACTTCAAATTGTAACTCTCCTATAGTCCTCCTTATCTTCCCTGCACCCTCCTAATCCGGTGGAGTTCATTGCCTCAGGAAACGTGCAACACACAGCCAAGAGCAGTAGTCATCAATCAGTTTACAGTTTTATAATATGAAATTTTCAATCCATAGCAGGGCTATTGCCTGAACGCAAAGGCTTTTGGTTTAGCAGGAGCCAGGCTTTCTTGAGGAGGAAGAGGGTTCTATTGAAATTCTCCAAAGCTAAGTATTTGTATATAAAAACTAAACTTGAAGGACTCGGATCAATAATTACACGCTTCCCAGAGTAGAAAAGAAAGACAATAATCTATTGTCAATTCCAGAAGATAAGAATTGAAATGAAAAGCCATTTCTATGCTGGCAGAAAGAAGAAGAGGAAGTGTGTACAAAGTATCAGAGGTGGGCAGCCCACTTCCTGCCTCCCTACAGTCTGTAGACAGGAGAAGCAGTGATGTACGTTTGGGGGCATCTGAGGGACCATTGTTACCCCCTGCTTTCCTGGGCAGAGACTGGCCCTATCAGAAACCTTTCAGAGAAGCTCTGCATTTGGAATGGTACAGCCTCATAATGGCAGCAGGAGTGGACCCAGCTCAAGAGGCAGATTCCACCACTGAGGAAGATGCCTGTATATGAGTGAAATAGTTTCGATGTTTGTCCATCCAAATCTCATGTTAAAATTTAATCTCCAGTATTAGAGATGGGGCCTGGTGGGAGGAGATTGGATCCTGGAGGCTGATCCCTCAGGAATGGCTTGGTGCTAGCCTCGTGATAGTGAGGCAGAAGCCTGTTACAGGAGTGTTGCCCTCACAGAGAAACTCTATGAGGGCAGTGCCAGGGGAAATGTGGGGTGGAGCCCCCACACAGAGTCCCCACAACGACACTGCCTAGTGGAGCTCTGGGAAGGCATCCTCCACTCCCCAGACTGGAGAATAGTAGAGTCACCAGCAGCTTGCAACCTCAGTGTGTAAAATCCACACACACTCAACTCCAATCTGTGAGAGCAGCAACAGAAACTGCACCCTACAAAGTCACAAAGGCAGAGCTGCCCAAGGACTTGGGAGCCCCCCCCTTGCACCAGTGTGACCTAGATGAGGGACATGGAGTCAAAGCGTATTATTTTGGAGCTTTAAGATTTAATAACTTCCAAAAGGCTGGGCGCAATGGCTCATGCCTGTAATCCCAGCACTTTGGGAGGTCAAGGCGGGCGGATCACAAGGTCAGGAGATCGAGACCATCCTGGCTGACACGTTGAAACCCTGTCTCTGCTAAAAATGCTTTTTAAAAAAATTAGCTGGACATGGTGGTGGGTGCCTGTAGTCCCAGCTACTTGGGAGGCTGAGGTAGGAACCTGGGAGGTGGAGCTTGCAGTGAACCAAGATTGCGCCACTACACTCCAGCCTGGGTGACAGAGCAAGACTCCGTCTAAAAAAAAAAAGATTTAATAACTTCCCCGCTGGGTTTCAGGCTTGCATGGAGCCTATTGTCCCTTTCTTTTGGCCAGTTTGTCCCTTTTGAAATAAGAATGTTTACTCCATGACTGTACTACCATTGTATCATGAATGGCTTAGTGCTGTCCTTGAGATAGCAAGTGAGTTCTCATGAGATCGAGTTGTTTGAAAGTGTGTGGCACTTCCCTGTCAGTCTTACTCCCACTCTTGCCATATAAGATGACTGCTCCCCCTTCAACTTCTCCTATGATTGCAAGCTTCCTCGGGCCCTATCAGAAGATGCTGGAGCCATGCTTGTATAGGCTGCAGAATAGTAAGCCAATTAAATATCTTTTCTTTATAAATTATCCAGCCCCAGGTATTTCTTTATAACAACTCAAACAGCCTAATACAATGAGTTTAGAGACCAGCCCCACAAGGTTCACACACTCCAGTGTGGTGTGGAAAATGGAAGGCCCTATGAATTGTCATGGGTGATGCAAAGGTGCTCAACACCTAGGTCTAAAACAGTCCATCAACATTGATCAGGAGTCTCAAAATCAAGGGTGCATGAGCATCAGTTATAGAAATTAGTAGGATGCTCAAAAGATCAATCCATGCTTGGACCTGGCAAACCCAGGCACTGCTGGACCAAGACCTGCAGGAACCAGGAAGACAACAAAAAGATCAAAGTCATGTCCCTGCTTCACTGCCTGATTGGAAATGACTCTTCCCAGTGTTCCCAGATGCCACTGAGGAAAATGGAAAGAAATTATTCCAGATGCCTTTTACTGAGAAGTGGCCAGGCTTTGAATTGAATAATAATTAAAATATTCAATTTTGGCTAAGAAAAATCAACTGGATCAAATTGAGACTACTGAGCTAGAAATGACATTATCTCCTCTAAGCAGAATAGGACCTCAAGAGTATAACGTAGACAGATTCTAGAAAAGAAAACCACATTTCTCCCTTCTTAAGTTGTGATGTGTAAATTTCTACATGCTACAATAGATAAAACTTTTCCATACAAGGGTTCATGCTATCACCCGTCAGAAAGTCACTTCATCTTCTTTAAACTTCCACTACAGACACACACACACACATACACACACAATCTTTATCACTGATATCTAACACTCTCAGGACAACACCATCATAAAAATTGCTAAGAAAACTAAATATCACATTTGAAGAAAATTTAAATCTCACAAGGTTTATAATTCCATGTATTAGGTAGCAATGCACTATAAAGACTGAAAGCTTATTTGACAAGCGGTAGCGGAAAGAACTTATTTATTACAAAATTAAGGGGCTTTTAAAAAGTGGCAGATATCAAGAAAAAGTTTGAACTGCCAGTAACCAATGAGTGGCATACAGTCTTCCCTATGCTGGTGGTACCAACGTGGAATAAATATGCCTGGCATCTGGTCTCAAACACGTAAGACCACACATGGGGGCTTCAGTGTCAGTGCAGTGAGAATGACTCACTGACAGTAGCCCAGCTTGGTTATGTCATTGAAAAAGGAATTCTGGCCACACATTGGATCTTTTCAGGCACACTCATGCACATGGTTAACAATCATCAACACATCACTTAAAAATACAATGTGCAAAACATGCAATGCAGCATACATTGCTTAAACCGTTAAATTAGACATTAATAAGACTGAGGTGGTGAGTGGATACAGAATGACAATCTGAGTGGTCTTTTCCCACTTTATTATCTGTGATGTGGTTATGTGCAGATTTGGTTTAACAAGTTTATAAACAAATCAATCTGCCCTTGGCAACTAAGAGATTAACCCAGCTAAATAAGGAAAGCGCAACCACTACTAAATTTCTGCTTTGCAGAATTTTTTAAAGAAAGGCTTAAAGTGACAGTGTCTTCTTAGTCATATACTCACATTTTACACTATAATTTACAGTATATGTTAGTCTTTTGTCAAGTGAACATACACGTTGAAACTTGTCCTTATTTTTATAAAAATCTTGAAACTAAATTAAATGTCCCAGGTTAAAACTAAATCAGACAACTTGTTTTCAGTTTACTTCAATGTCAAATTTTGCCTAATGGTTTTCACCAGTGTTTAGACCAAAACACACTTTAGGGAAATGTTTAAGTGTTTTGTGTTTTATGTGTGAATTCATTTTATTATCCTTAACTAAAAAGTTATTAGCCCTTTTAGAATGAAATAAATTATTCCAAACCTGTGTAAATAATGTCTGTATAAATTATGTCATAAATGTTACAGCCTTCTTGAAGGGAAAGCATTCATGAACTTTCATTCTGGAATGATGTTTCCAAGATCATGTAATATTATGGAACAACTAAATAGATTTTCAGTGCTTCTAATGTTGTGGATCTTTGAGAGGTACCTACATTTTTAGCAATTATCTGGAATTGTGAAAATAATCTAGCATTATTCCCTCAATTTTGCAGATGAAATGTGTAAGAAATTCCATCACATTCCCTGGTCAGAAATGGGTTTAGACTCTGGGTCTCTGAAAACCAGTGTGAGTATTTACAGTTTCTCCCATAACTGCCTCAGGTTGGATTCCTACCCTCTCTTCAGGACTTGAATTGCAACAGCAGTGACTGAGAAAGGACAGCAACCTCAGTAAATCAAGACTGAGTTTTGAAACAGTATCCAAATCAACATGGCTTCAATCTTTCTTCCTGAGTAGTACAACTAACCTAAAGAATTTGGAGCCAAATTTAGAAAGAATATTTAAAAGCAACCTCAACTCTAGCACCACTCCCTACTCCAGCCTGAGAAATAGTTGTTCTTTCCTTTGTATTCAACCTTGGGAAAACAGTAATATCATCTCTCTATTAGTTGTAATCTCTTAATCCCCATTGTCTTCTTTGACCTCAGGCATGTGTCTCCCAGTAATGTCTTCATTTAGTAATGATAATCTGCAATTTCTTCTTGTAGTGCTAATAATCCTTGGATTCCACACAGGGCAGAGGGCAGTGACTTCCCAAACCACTGTCTTACCTTCTTTTCAAACACATTATCGAGTTAAAACAATTGTCTACCCAGTTAGAGACTGAAGTTATTTTTGTGTCCACTATCCTGTTTTCAACACATACATTTTTCTTGAAAGGCTTTAAAAAGTAATAACTGTGCTGATCATGTTTGATTTGTTTTGGTTTTATTTTTTTTAGCCATTTGGTGACATTACATGAATCCAAAATGAACTAGCATGCCACAACCTAATCTGCATTTCAGAAAGTTACAAAATTTCATTCAAATTGCAGCTTTAAACTTTTCCGTGTGAGGACACATACCCACTACCATACTTACCCCATCCCC
>NW_012115500.1:4748263-4806135 GCF_000951035.1 Colobus angolensis palliatus | reverse complement strand
AAGGAAGGGAGGCAAGAAGGAGAAGAGGTGAATAAAAGGGTAGGAGACAGTGGGGATAGTCTACTTTTGTCAAGAAATTGATGATGGGGGTACTATGAAAGTGGGAGGCATTTGGCAAGGTGAGAGAGAGGGTGGGCAGGTCCCACAGTGCTCAGATCTGACCTAAGTTAACGCTCTTTCCTTGGGTCTACCCTGAGCTCTAAGTGTAAGTTATAAGTGTAGTAAGGAAATGAACAATTTTATATAAGATGTAGAAGAAACTCAGTAATGGAGTTCCTTGGGAGAAAGAGAGGAAGGAAGAAATCATGGATGGAGGGAAGAGGAAGGGAAAATTTTTAAAAAATATTGAAGCCAAATAACTAGGAATCAGGCATGTTTAGTTCTTATTTTAATTCCTCTACTTAATTGCTAAGGGATCTTAAGCAAGTAACATAACTGAGGACTCATAAATAGAAATGTGAAACTTAGCATCATAGTGTTTTAACTAGTAATTGAAAAGGACTCGTGCCAACCTGAAGTGCTTTACATACATTTATAATATATGAAAGTATATTTGATAGATATAAAAAGAGAAAAATAACCCTGAGGTATACACAAATGCGAGAAGGAAAAGTAAATAATGTTTCAAAGGTTAACAGGTAGAAAATGAAAACTAATGATTCTAATAAATTAAAGTCCTTTCTTTAAAAATGTGATATGATGCTTTTGCTCTAGCCAACCATTTAGAAAACACATCCCAGCTCTAGTAATAGCTCTATTACTCAAAGTACACGAGGGGGCAAAAAAAATGGATCTACAACTTAAGGAAGCTGATGTGAAAAATCATCTTTGTAAGGCACCCATCACTCAACCAGATTCGAGGAACAGAACATCCCTTCCTAGAAGGGTGCTGGTGACCAAATGAGACCGTAAGCTATCAGATCACATGTTAGTCAGAAAAGGGGCAAGAATTCAGGAACAGCAACATGCAATGTACTTTTAATGACCGCTGAAACACTAATGTTTTAAAACCAAGGTGGATAACTGGTTCTGCCTATTTGGAGGGCAGGGAGGAGGAGCGGTAAGCACAGATTCCTTCAGTCCTGTCTCCTGAGCTTCACAGATGATAGAGAAACCACTGTGCCCTCATATTCACAAGTGTTACTTGAGCATCTGCTACTAGCTAGACTCGATGCTGGGCACCACAAAGTCAGTAATGAATTAAATGGTCTTATTAATAATAAAAACTTCGGAGTAATACTATTATTAGTCTTACTTTAACGGGGGGAAAATAAGCTTAGAGAGGTTAAATAACTTACCCCAGATCATTCAGCTAACATGTGGTGGAGACAGAACTTCAATCCACATCTGTTTAGTTTCAAACATGCTGCACTATATTGCCTCACTTAAAATCCTTCCAAGCGATGCCCAGATACAGTGACCAGGGGAACCTTCATTATAGGGGCTTTCATGGAAAATAAGGTGCTTTTAGAAAGAATGCATGTAATTAAATAAATCACATAAACTGCCCCTACATTTAATTAAAGTTTTAAAGCCTAAAATGCATTTGTGATATTCACTGTCATTTCTACATTGGGTTGATACGCTCGACATTGAAGGAAGCCATGTGTCCTTTGCCAGGTAAGATGGTCTTCTGGTCAGAGACCTGTGGCCTTGCTAGCCAGGCTCCAGCCATGGACCAGATTAACTGAGAGGTAAACAGGGCAATACCAGGAGTGGTAGAAATATTTAAATGAACAAATAGCTAAATATTATTTAATTTTACCTCTTTCTAAATTTTGTAGAGCGCATCATACTATCTCAGGATTTTTTTTTTTTAATTATTATACTTTAAGTTCTGGGGTACATGTGCAGAACATGCAGGTTTTTACATAAGTATACACGTGCCATGCTGGTTTGCTGCACCCATCAACCCGTCATCTACATTAGGTATTTCTCCTAATGCTATCCCTTCCCTAGCCCCTACCCGCCAACAGGCCCCAGTGTGTGATGTTCCCTTCCCTGTGCCCATGTGTTCTCATTGTTCAACTGCCACTTTTTTTTTTTAAATGCTTTCCTAATCTTGCATCTAGTTGCAAAGAGAGAAATGCTGGGTTATATTTTTAACCTGCTTCACTTGCAGAATTTTAAGCAGCCCCCTGGCTCTCCAATAATTTCCTCTTCTTCTTAAATCCCCACATCCACAGCTTCCTTCACAGCCTGTGACTATGAGGGATAGTGAGGACACGAGGTAAGGTACCGCAGGGACGAAGCTTTCCAGTAGCACTTACTGCAGTTGACCACTCAGTACAAATTCCTTAATACATGGACGAACAGCCCCGTCATGAACACTAGATTGTATTTCCTGGTTTATGGAATGCAGCTTTTCCTTAGCAATTTGATGTTGTCTCTAGGAATATAAACTCTCAATTTTCCTAAATATAAGAGCTTCTACAAACATAGCTCCCCAGAATTAATTCCAGAATTGTGCACTTTCAAAGCAACAGCTGAATAGTAAGCCAAGATTCTTAGAGATTTAAAGTGACATGACATTATGAGAATGTTTATTATTTTGGCACAGGTAACAGCTAAAAAATGAAATGAGATTTCATAAAAGGATACCAATAGAAGGGGGGAAAGAGAGAATGAAAAAATCCACAAAAATAGATCTAAAACTCTATACTCTTTTGTTATATGCCTACTCATACTTTTTCTCCCCTGACCTCCTCTCTTGAACTTTAAATTCCCTTTTGTGTATTTTAAATTCTACCCACTCTTCCAGGCCCAATTCAATCCTCACCTCTTCAGGAAGGTCATCTTATCCCCACTTGCTGAACTGCTTAAATCTTTCCTTAACCTGAGAGCCTACGATTGAAAATATGACCATCACCATACAGTTTAGCACTTCAATATCCTCTAGGTAATTAATGCCTAATTATTTTAACCCCTAAGCAGAATACGAGCATCTTGACATTATGTCTAATAGTCACTATTAGTAGAAACAATATAAATAATTTAGCAGTATCAGTAGTTACTACTTATGGAGAACTTAAGCACAAATAAAATGTCATTTAGGCTGGGCGCAGTGGCTCATGCCTGTAATCCCAACACTTTGGGAGGCTGAGGCAGGTGGGTCACCTGAGGTTAAGAGTTCACGACCAGTCTGGCCGACTTGGTGAAACTCCATCTCTACTAAAATTACAAGAGATTAGCCGGACATTGTGGCAGACACCTGTAACCCCAGCTACTCAGGAGCTAAGGCAGCAGAGAACCCGGGAGGCGGAGGTTGCAGTGAGCCGAGATCATGCTATTGCACTGCAGCCTGGGCAAGAAGAGTTAAAAAAAAAAAAAAAAAAAAAAGTAATTTAGTCATCACAACAATCCTATAAGGTAGACACTACTAAAACCTCATTAAACACATCAAGAAACCAAACTACAGTTAGAAGATCAGTTTGATAGAGGAAGACAGTTGGAATTTGAATCCATCACCTAATCCTGCTGCTACTTTTCCGTCTGGAGCAAATAGGCCAGAGTGTTACACAAACCATGTCTCATGATGAGGATACTCAGTGTCCGTATTAGAGCCAGGCAACTTCTGCTGGAAAAGGTGGGAAATTTCCAATATACTGGATTATGAATGAGACTGAATTCATAAAACAAGACAACTGTTCTACTGCTTCCTTATTTTGGAAAAATGCCAAAAGTCAAATTATCCGAAAGGTCACTGGCAGATGCACACTTCCCGTCATGTATATCCAAACTGAGTCACTGGCTTGGAAGAAGGCAATCATTTTGTCTTTTTCCTGAAGGCTAAGTTCTCCAGGATTCAGCAAAAGGACCAAATTCATATATCTTCATGAAATAAAATGTATGAGATAAAATAATCATGTGGGATATTTGCCAATGAAATACTAAAAGCACAAAGGTGATGGATTAATATGAACCTTCAGTCAACCTGGAGACTTATTTTTAAAATATCAGATTTTTAACCTATAGAAAGTAAAAGGTTGAGGGCAAAATGATGATATAAAACATAGAAAAGGAGCTTAAACAAAATTTTAAAATTTAATTTTAGCTCAGCTAAATGGGAGAAATAGAGAGCTAGAGACACCCAATTATACAAAATATAAAATGGAAATCCAGAGAGAAGTAAACAGACACAGTAGATCAAGTGACAAGGCTGTTAAAGAACCTTGAAACGGCTGCTGAAAACGACTAGGGTGCTGACCATGGAAGCCGTTACTGACCTTCTCTCCCCGTCTCCCACCTTCTCCTTACATTACTGGGGAGCCCCTTCTGGGAACAAAATGCCTGGCAAGAGGAGCAGCAGTGCAGCCAGGGCTATGACAAGGATAAATTGTCTTTTCTCCACAGGGGGCCTGACGCTAAATGGAATGTTGGCTGTAAATATCCCGAAGCCCCCTCTCCTTTTCTCTGTCTTCTCCCAACCTGCTAGTCCAGCATTCTCTGTCCTTCTTTTCCAATGTGGCTCCAGCATCTTATTTTCTACCATGTCCCTGCACTCTCTTTCTTTTTCTACTTCCCTCCTCTGCCCTAGGGAGTGAGGCGTGGTGGAGATTCAGCATCCCAGCACCAATCTATTAAAGTTTCAAAATGCTCATTCACACTTAATGTAAGTGTAGTGTTTGGTTAGTGTTCTAAAATCTGTTGATTCACACCAGGTTACAATTCCTTTTGACCTTTTCAAACCATTTCTTCTCATGTCTCCTTTCTAGAAGGACTTAGTAAGTGGTATTTATTTGATCTTCTCTATTTTCAAATCACATCTATTTTCTTCCTGTACTCACCCTAATGTCTAGGACTATAGAGATATAAAACTTTTACTGGCAGTCTTTAAAAATTAGGATGGAGATCTACATTTATTGGCATGGAAAGGTGATCATTTTAATTGAAAAATTATTTTGAAGCACAACAGTATTAAAAAGTCATATATTAAAGAACTTAATTGTATAAGAAAATCAGGAGGTCTGTTTTAAAATGTTGAAAACCTCTCTGTAGGAATTTGGCTTTATTCATCTTCCACATCTTCTCAAAAACTAATTTTATGAAAACATACATGCATAGCTTGATTTATCAAAAACAAATAAACAAGAGAGAATTAAAAAGAAATTAAGCCTTTCCTACCTTCCTGACAAGGAAGAATGTCTGAGAATCAAATGGGCAAGAGGGAAGCAGAGTGAAGGGATGTAGACATCTGTCTGATAAGAAAAACAGGGACAATGTTTGGGCAAAAATGAGAGATATTGTCATTCACTGTCTGCAAAGCTTTGGGGAGAAGCAAATTACTATTTATTTTGGGGAAAAGCTTTTTAGTCATAACAGTGGCACCGGCCATAAAAACTGCTTCCTGCACCCTCATTAGCTGGTTCTAAGTAACTCACATAATCCAAAAAGGAGGGAAGAAAAAGTCTGGGCAGCAACCAGGACAAGAGCAGAAAATGCTCTTCCCAAGGAACACGGAGCCTGGGTTACGGTTTTAGTGAGAAATGAATTCACGCCAACTTTTTCCAATTTTAGCTTCCAAATAAGAACCTCCAATTTGAATGTTAGCCCTGTGGAAGTGATAATAGCCCCATCAAATTCCCAAGAGGAAACAGCTATAGAAATCAAAGGAAAACACCACAGCAATGTTTAAAGCTAAAGAACACAAAAACACTGGCCTGAGCTTTACAGAACGGAACAATTGGCCAAGCAAAACCTAAACTTCAGGAGCACCAGACCGTGAAATGGAGAAACAATGCATGCTCAAGTGGGATTGAAGACTCAAAAAAGCAGCTATTAATTCAAACAAGATCAAAACAGAAATCAATCTATTCATGTGACTTCCAAAAGATCATTAAAAACTAATTACTTTCTGTCTACCTCAATTGCTTTGTTGCTTTAACTGGTAAATTGTTGTCCTCACTTTCTGTCTAGATGGCTGTGGAATAAAACAGTGTGTTCCAATTCAGATCACAGTGAGTCAAGTGGCCCCATCCTAGAGCCCAGACACTAACTCCAAGTATTTCTAAGCATTATAACAGACTCCCCACTTATCAGCACAAAGCTTATGTATGCAGCCAAGCAACACTTGGTTACATAAAGCAATGTCATGAGTTTTTCCAATTTCACAAAAATAAAGAATTATTTTAAAAATGCTGAAATTTATCAAACTTATGGATCTAATTTAATTTTTTTAAAAACCAAACCCTTCCTTTCAAGGGCTATGGTCAGTGATTTAGCATGTTTCTTCTGTGTTGGTAAATTAGTTCTATTGTTCAGAAAAAGTCTAAATAACAATAACAGAGACAATTCTTAATTCTTTTCCAAATCTGATGAAATTATCAAAAAGTAAAAGAAAAAGAAGACCTGCAGCTCAAGCAAATTTGTTCTGTCAAGGGACCTTTCTTTTAGCTAAGTATTAACTTTCAAAAAATAATATTTATTAATTTTATTTGATCTTCATAAGTAATCTCATTTTTCTTTCAACCTAAAATTTTCCATTTATCTTCATTAAAATAAAACTCCCAATATTCTCCATACCCTTATGTATATATAGTTTCTAGGAGAAGATTCAAGCTACTCTTAGTTGTTTCTTAGGAAGCTAAGGGCCTTTCAGTGACCCACAATTACATTTGTAAAATAGCAAATGTTAATAGTCAGAAAAAAGTTATTTTTTGGAGTACTATTTGCACATGGACTTAGAAAAATGACCAAGGATAAATGTGGTGAAACATGACAAGGAAATATGTGTTAAAATATTAAGAACTCTTTTTTCCTGAATGTCTATTTATTCTGATTTTGAGATAAAATACAATGTATACAACATTAGTGCCGGAATTAATATTTTCTTTTAAAGGAAATGGCTTATATATCTTTAGCACTCTATAATTTTCAAAGTTTATTGCATATTATTTTCTCATTTAACAGTCAAAAAATTTCTCTAAGACAGACCTTTTATTTGAACAGATACTTCTTCTTCTCATTCTACAGTTTAGAAAATTGAGACTCAGAACATTTATGGGAACTACCAAGGTCAGATAGTTTCTGAGAAATGGAGCTTGGGACATAATAGGAGTCTCCTTGCTCTCAGCACTGTTAATATAGCTATTGAGCAAAAGAGGAATTAATAGACATTAAAGTTCTTTTAGGTGTCAGACAGCTTACTAGTGCTTTACAAAAACATTTTATTGTATCTTCACAATAGCCTGATGAGATAAATATTATCTTTCATGTTGATGTGTCTACTAAAATTCAGAAATTGTGAGTGCCTTCATCAAATTTATACAGCTAAAATATAGCACAGCTCAAATTCCAACCTGGGTTTTCTGACAATAAATTCATGTTCTTTCTGTTATTTCTTAATACAATTTCTACCTGCAAATCAAAAGTTACAATTAAGCCATTTAGACAATTCCACTCATTTATTTAAAAATAAAATATGTGATAGTGATATTCAGAAATTATAATACAAATAGAAATCAAACCCAAATGCCATGAAAGCAATCACAATATATCTGATATTTGTGCCCCACTCTGGTAGGAGCATCTCTCAAGGATGTGGAGTTGTTGGGCTGAAAGGTCTGCTCCTTGCTCTATAAAACAATGCAAATATGACTTTCTTAATCGCTCCTTCCCTCCTCTCTCCAGTATATTATTTCTTCTCACTATGTATCACACATCTTCTTCTCCAGGGATGAAGAGTTAGGTAAAAGATAGAAAAATCTCCTAATCACAAAAAGTCTGGAACCTCCATCAATAAAAATGTAGATTTATTGCTGTGTGACACAGTTTAACTTTATTGAGGAGAATAATGCAAGGGAGTATAAAAAGGACACAAACCTCTAGTCACTTAACCCATGTCTTTGATTTGAAATTTTAAGACAGTAAGACAAATGTTCTTATGAGGAGAAATTGGGAGCACTTTCCCTGGTAGAGAAGGAAATACTTTAAAATTGATGAGAAAATGGCAAGGACAGTTGAGACAAAGCCTTAAAATAGTGAAGTCTTAATGCAACACTATGAGAAAGAAAATATTATTTAACTAACAAGACTTGACTTCACTTATGCTTAGAATAAAAGGCATTTATTAATATCTTGCAAAGAAGGTCAAAGATAAAGGCCAGAACTGAGCAAATGTTGCTAAAGAGAGGTTGTTCAGCTGATACTGAATATGCACCATATATAATCTCCTTTACCAAAATAACAGATTTAAGTTGGTTAACTGTGTCCCAGACTTAACCAGGATATATAGTTCAGGTTCTTGACCTCATCTCCTGACCATTCTTCTCACATCACCTTCACTGGCCTGCCAGGCTTGGTGGACTTGGAATAGATAAATTTGCCTTTCTGCCATTTTTAATTTTTGCAACAGCAGTATAATCTATATATTCATGCTTGAATGATATATTCATGCTTGAATGATATATTCAAACTTGCTACTTTCCTACAATTGCAGTAAGACAACAAAATCATTCTCATTGATTTAACATGTATGTGAAAACACAAATACTTTTGACTAACTAATTTGACTGATTACATTGATTAAAGCTATAACTAGCTACATGCAATCGCTTAATTATTTGTTCATTTTGTTTTTAGTTGACAGGTCCACTTGTTTGATAACCAAAATTAGACAAAATAGTCAATTTATGCTTTATCCTGCTAATTAATTAGGATGACTAGAAATAGTCCAAGCCCCAGATTCAATTATAATTACTTACACATGGAGGAAAACTATCTTATTCAAATACAGAGTTTGCTAAGTACATTTTCCCTAAAGCAAAGGGCATATGTTAATAAAAACTTGTCCCTATAACTTAACACACACAAATGTATAAAGGCCAGTAATTATGTACTTTAACATAACTACCCTCATGAGATTGTTATTTATTATTTTCTATTTTACTGGTGAAGAAACACAGAGTTTAAGAAAATTAGAAGCATTTTTAAATTATATGATTCCTGAATTCTGGAATTGAAGGTGTCATTATGAAAATACATTGTCACTTGATTTCTTTAAAAGCAAAATTTCCTATAATTATTTGATTGCAAAATAAGTGACTTCATTGAGAGACACCACAAAAACTAAAGCAGCATATAATACAAATACTCTGTAGGTTGTTTTGTTGGTGGAAAGCTAAAATTAACTTGGCAAGTAGAACAATTTCTCTGCCTCTGGCAAGTGGGAAAGCAATAATGAATCTTCCATTTTAAGGTTGAAAATTTAGCATACCTAGATGAGCACTTAGTGAAAAAGTTCACATTTTTAGAAAAATCATCAAAATCAGCTCAAAGAAGAATTTTTAAAACACACACATCAGTAACCACTGAATACATTAAGCTAACAGAAAAGACTATGCTTGAAATGGCACCCAACTCAAGATTTTGCTTGTGTATTTTATCATATCCTTAAAAAACACATAATTTTTGTGTTATATAAACCTTTCAAAGCAAAGACAAAGATAAGAAATTATGTGATCCATTTTACTAAGCAAGTATAGCACTAATATCAAAACAAGAGAAAGCACAAGAAAGGAAATCATGGACAAATAACTTTTGTAAATGAAGTTTGAATTTATACACCTTGAATTATACACCTTGAATTAAATATTAGCAAATCAGATATGGGGATATATTTTTTTAATTACACATCAGGACCAAATTGGGTTTATCCCAGGAATACAAGGATGGTTCAATACCAGAAAACCTATCAATTCTCTATATTTAAAGACAAAAGACAAAAACCAAGTAATGTAAAGGTATTGACTAAAATTTAATGCCTCATTTTTAATCTTCTGAAATTTGAAATAGAAGAAAAACCTTTTAATAAATGTCACTAGTGGAAATATGTAATAAGTACCATACTTAATGGATAAAATATTAGAAGTAATTTCTTAAAGTAAGGAATAATACAAAATACTATCATTATCTATCCAGCATTTATGCACCACCCTTGTCTATCCAAGACAATAAAAAATGAGATATAGAATCAGAATGATAAAATTATCATTATTTGCAAATGATATAATAATTACTAAAAAAAATCTCTAAGAAATAAACTTGTGAGTTGTTAGAGTTCACATTAGAAAGTTTAGCAAAGTAGCCAAATAGAAGTTAAGAAATAAGCACATACATTAAAATACTATTTATGTTTCAAAACACACACATCAAAAAAAAAAAAAACTAATATAGATAGTATGTGGCCATAATATTTGTTACATAGGCTAGGCGTGGTGGCTCATGCCTGTAATCCCAACGCTTTGGGAGAGTGAGGTGGGTGGATCATTTGAGGTCACGAGTTCAAGACCAGATTGGCCAACATGGTGAAACACCGTCTCTACAAAAAATACAAAACTTAGCCAGGTGTTGTAGCAGGCCTCTGTAATCCCAGTTACTTGGGAGGCTGAGGCAGGAGAATCACTTTAACCTGGGAGGCAGAGATTTCAGTGAGCCAGGATCATACCACTGCACCCCAACCTGGGCAATAGAGCAAGACTCAGTCTCAAAAAAATATTTATATATATTTGTTACATAAATAAAAATAAAATATTCTGAAAAGATACACATCAAATTAAATGCTGTCACTACTTCTCAAAAAAGGATCAAGATTCATGATAATGATCAAAGGAGATTGTAGCCATACCTATAGTATTTTTATTTTATAGTCTGGATATATGTACTAGTTTTACTTTTTAAATTTAATAAAATTTAAAATATGCGAAAAATAGTTTCAACTACTTCTATATTTATTTGAATAACTTCATATTATTTCTTAAAATTTGAATTATTACTTAATCCAGGGACTGAACCATGAAAATAAAAGGGCATATCAAATGTAGGTCCATAAATTAACCTTGTTGCTAAGTATACTTTACTGTTTTCATGGTTAATATTTATGAGAACTGATTTACTAAAGTTTTTAAATTTCAATAAATAAAATGTAAGACTACTGAAGCCAGATATTGAGAAGGTTTATATATTTATACAAATACATAGCTAGGTTTATAATTTTCCCTACAACTTCACTAGCATTACAATATAAAAATAATAAACAATCCATTAATTTGGGTCAATGGAATACTTTCATTGTGATAAAACACTGAAAGTTATTATTCAAGACTATAACTAAAATTTTTAATGCTTTCAGAAAAGACTCTTATATCATTGGATTTCTCTTTATTTCTCAGAAATGTTAAACAGATTCCTTTTTGTACATTTTAGAAGCCTCAGATATTCAGAAAGATGGACATCTGTTCCCAGATTAAATATTTGCCTTAAAAATAATAGCAAACTTTTCAAGAATTTAATGTAAATCTCTGATGTGACTCATTTATTGACACCAGAACATCTTACCTCAGGTATAGCCACCGTGTGTACTTCAGATGATTAATATTCTCTGTATGCAATGTTGACAGAAAAGAATTCATAGTCATTCTCAAAGGGAAGACAGCATGTACATAGAACTGCCCTATCAAACTCATTACACTCCATTAATATTGCATGACAAACTTGACTGTCTAAAGTAAAAGTCTGTTAAGAAATAAAATATACTCTCTAGTGTTCAGACTAAGATTTTAAAGATTTTTATTTATATTACCAGATATTCAGCTATTCATAACACACTTCTATTGTATTTTTATTGATATATCAGAGTTGTACACATTTTGGGGAACGTGGTATTTTAATATACATATACAATATATAGTGATCTAGTCAGAGTAATTGAACTATTCATCAACTGAAATATTTATCTTTTCTTTGTGATGGGAACATTATAATTCTTCTCTTCTAGCTATTTTGAAATACACAATAAATTATTGTTAACTATAATTTTCCAACTCTACTTTCAAATAATAGAACACATTCCTTCTATTAATTAATTTTTGTACTCATAACTATATTATGTACTCATTAACTTATCTTTATCCTCTTCTACCTTCTCTTGACAGCCTCTGGTAACTACTATTCTATTCTGTATCCATAATATTTACTTTTCTTTGCCCCTATCTATGATTCAAAACATCCATTATTTGTCCTTCCATGCCTGGCTTATTTCACTTATAATGACCTCCAGTCCCATCCATGCTGCTGCAAATGACAGGATTTCATTAACTTTTTTATGGCTCAATGATATTCCATTGTGTATATACACTATATTTTCTTTATCCATTCATCTGTTGATGGACACTTAGGTTGATTCCATATCTTGGCTATTGTGAATACTGCTGCAATAAACATGAGAGTGCAGGTGTCTCTTTGACATACTTATTTCCTTTCTTTTGGACATATACCCAGCAATGGAATTGATTAATCATATAGTAGTACTATCTTTGTTTTTTTGAAGAACCTCCATACTCTTTTCCATAATGACTGTACTACTTGACATTCTCACCAACAGCATACCCGTGTTCTCCTTTCTCTGCATCCTTGCCAGCATTTATTTTTTGTCTTTTTTGATAAAGCCAATCAGATAATATATGACTGTGGTTTTGATTTGCATTTCCCTGGCGATTAGTGATATTGAGCATTGTTTTATATACCTGTGGCCATTTGTACATCTACTTTTGAGAAATGTCTATTAAGATCGTTTGCTCTTTTTTAAGTCAGATTTTTTTCTTGCTTGCTTGCTTGCTTGCTTGCTTTTTTGTTAATAAGTTGTTTGAGCTCCTTACATACTCTGGTTATTAATTCCTTTTCAGATGGATAGTTTGAACATATTTTCTCCTGTTCTGTAGGTTGTCTCTTCACTTTGTTAATTATTTCCTCTGCTGTTCAGAAGCTCTTTAGCTTTATGTAATACCATGTGTCTGTTTTTGTTTTTGTTGCCTGTGCTTTTGAAGTCTTACCCAAAAAAATCTTTGCTCAGTCCAATGTCCTGTATGTCCCCAATGTTTTCTACTAGTTTTATAGTTTCAGATTTTACATATAAGTCTTTAATCCAATTTGAGTTAATTTTCGTACATGATGAAAGGTAGGGGTCTTTTTTTTTTTCATTTTTCTACATATGGATATCCTGTTTTCCCAGCATCATTTATTAAAGAGACTGTCCTTTTCCCCCAGTGTATATTCTTGTTGCCTTTGTCAAATATGAGTTGACCGTAAATACATGCACTTACTTCTGGGCTCTCTATCCTCTTCCATTGGTCTATGTCTCTGTTTTTATGCCAGTACTATGCTGTTATGGTTATTATAGTTTTGTCATATAATTTGAAATCAGGTAGTATGATGTTTCCAGCTTTGTTCTTTTTGTTCGGGATTGCCTTAGCTGTGCCAAGTCTTTTGTAATTCCATATGAATTCTAGGATTGTTTTTCTATTTCTGTGATGAATGTCATTGGTATTTTTATTGTAGTTCACTTAGGGTAGTATAAACATTTTAACAATGTTAATTTTTATCATCCGGGGCATGGGATATTTTCCATTTTTCATGTCCTCTTCAACTTCTTTCATCAGTGTTTTATAGTTTCCTGGCAGAGATTTTTCACCTCTTTGGTTGAATTTATATTTTTATATTTTTGTAGCTATTGTAAATGAAATTGTTTGCTTGATTACTTTTTCAGATAGATCTCTGTTAGCATATAGAAACACTACTGATGTTTGTATGTTATTTGTATCTTGTAATTTTACTAAGATTGTTTTTCAGTTCTAAGAGTTTTTTTGTTAGAGTCTTTAGGTTGTTCTAAATATAAGATCAAGTCTTCTGCAAAATAATAATAATAATAATAATAATTTGACTTCTTCCTTTCCAATTTAGATGTCCTTTATTTCTTTCTCTTGCCTAATTGCTTTCGCTAGGATTCCCAGTACTTTGTTGAATACATATGATGAAAGTGGGCATCCTTGTCTTATTACAGATCTTTGTAGAAAGGCTTTCAATATTTACTTTCAGTATGATATTAACTGTGAGTTTGTAATATATGGCCTTGATTGTGTTGAGGTTTGTTCCTTCTATACCCAATTTGTTGAAGGTTTTTATCATAAAGGGATGTTAAAAAGGTTTTTATCAAAAAGGGATGCTTTTTCAGCATTTATAAAAATTATCACATGGACTTTTTCTTTGATTCCGTTGACATAATGTATTGTGTTTATTGATTTGTATATGTTGAACTATCTTTGCATTGGTGAGGTGAATCCCACTTGATCATTGAGAATGATCTTTTTAACAGGTTGTTGAATTCTGTTTGCTAGTATTTTGTGGGGGTGAATTTTTGCTTCTGTGCTCATCAGGGATACTGGCTTGTAGTTTTACTTTGTATGTGTGTCTTTGTCTGGTTTTGGTATCAGCTTAATGCTGACTGTATACAATGAATTTGGAGGTATTCCTTCCTCTTTAATTTTTAAATAATTTTAGTATAATTGGTATTAGTACTTCTTTAAATGTTTGGTAGAATTCAGCAGTGAATCCTTCAGGTCCTGGGTTTTTCTTTGATGACTAACTTTAGATTACTGCTTTAATTTCATTATTCATGATTGGTTTGTTTAGGTTTTCTATTTTTTCATGGTTCGATCTTGGTAAGTTGCATGTGTTCAGAATTTATCCATTTCTTCTAAATTTTCTAATTTTTTGGTGTATAGTTGTTCATAATGGTCTCTTGTGATCCTTTGTGTTTCTGTGCTAACCATTGTAATGTTCCTTTCTCATTTCTGATTTTATTTATTTGGGTCTTATCTCTTTTCTTCTTAGTTTATCTAGCTAAAGATTTGTCCATTTGTTTATTTTTTCAAAACTAGCTTTTAATTTTGTTAATATTTTGTATTTTTCTTTTAGTCTCAGTTTCATTTATTTCTGCCCAAATCTTTGTTATTTCTTTCCTTCTACTATTTTGGGGTTTGATTTGTTCTTGCTTTTCTAGTAACCTGGAAGTGAATTGTTAGGTTAATTTAAAAATTTTTTTTTATTATTTGGATGTAGGCAGTCACTGGTATAAAATTTCCTCAGTACTGCTTTTTCTGTATCTCATAGGTTCAGGTATATTGTGTTCTGTCTTTATTTGATTCTCAAAATTTTTTATTTTCCTTCTTAATTTCTTCATTGATCCATTGGTTGTTCAAGAGCACTTTGCCTAATTTCCATGTATTTGTATGGTTTCTGAAGTTCCTCTAGCTGTTGATTTCTTGTTTTATTTCATTGTTGTCAGAAAATATACTTGATATGATTTAGACCTTTTTATAATTTGTTGAGACTTGTTTTGTGACCTAACATATGGTCTGTCCTGAAGAATGTTTCATGTGGTAATCAAACAAATGTGTGTTCTGTATCAATTGAATGAAATGTTCTCTAAAAGTATGTTAAGTCCATTTAATCTACAATACAGTCAAGCAGCAATGTTTGTTTGTTGATTTTCTGACTGATCTGTCCTTGCCAAAAGTGAGGTGTTGAAGTATCCTACTTCTATTGTATTGTAATCTATCTTTCTCTTTTGATTTATTAATATTTGTTTATATATATGGGTGCTTCAGTGTTGGTTGCATATGTATTTACTATGATATGTCCTCTTGCTAAATTGACCTTTTATCATTATATAATCATCTTCTTTGTCTCTCTTTTCAGTTTTTTACTTAAACTCCATTTTATCTGATTTAAGTATAGCCACTCCTGTTCTTTTTGGTTTATATTTGCCTGAAATATCTTTTCCCATCCCTTCACTTTCAGTCTATGCATTTCTTTTCAGGTGAAGTGAGTTTCTTGTAGGCAACATATAATTGGGTCTTATTTTTTAATCCATTCAGCCATTCTGTCTTTTAAGTGACTAATTTAGTTCATTTACATTTAATGTTATTATTTATACATAAGGCCTTACTACTGCCATTTTGTTACTTGTTTACTAAATATTGTCTAATACACATTTTTATATTTTACTATGAAGTATAAAAATCTTATTAATTTTTTACTCTTAAGTTCTGTAATTGAAATTGATTTTTACTCAGATATCTACCCAAATATGAGGAGAAAAAGGGAGTATCAACAACTCAATTCATTACAGAAGCTTTGCCCAAGGAATTCTGGGGCCTGTGGAAAATGTTGCAGTAATTTTTTTTTATTGAGAAAGGGCAATTATTTTCGTTAGATATTGAGGTTCAATAGACAAAAGTTATTTCAGAGGTGCTCAACTTCTCTTTGAAATGATAAGAATATAACTTCAGGTCAATGCTGATCTGAAGGGCTTTATCTCTCTCCTAACTCTTCAGGGACATTGTCTATATTTGCTCTGTCTAAAGCATATGTTGATTTTCTTGAGATCTCTCCAGGAACATCCTCAGATACTAATCTTCCTGAGAAATACAAGACAGAAGGGAAATCTCACTATATTGTCTAATAAATTCTCAAGATCCATCCTTCTACCCAGCAGGAAATATCTGAGGGCTCTGAAGGTGCTGAGGATGTAGACACAGTGAGATCCTGTGTAGCAGTAGCTACCTACCTTCATGAAACACAGCAGAAGGAACTTTTATGGGCAAAGCAGGCAGAATTCCATGAAAAGACTGGCAAGGAGAGAAAAGGCACACTGAAAGTTCAAAATTATAGCTCTGCATCAACCTCAAAAGAAATTTAGAGCTCACTTTTTCGTATAGGCTCATTTTTTTAACCTTGCTTTTATCCATTACACTAAAGATGGTATTTTGGGAAATAAGCATTAAATATTTAACTGCAAAATAAAGATTTAAAAGATGTTCTAATTTAGCATCTTGGCTAAAGCATATTGGTGTCTAGAAGTAACTAAAATACTGCAAGATAATAACATGCTTTTCTAAGTTAAGTTTAGTGGCCCTCAAAAACCTTGTACATTCTCAATTTTCATCCGTACTTAATTATTTTGTGGGTTCAATTTCTGTTTCCAGCAAAACACAACTTCCTAGTACTGCGGAAGAAAAGACTTACAAAATGGGTTTTGTGGAGCTCAAATAACTCTTAAAAACAATATCTTGATGAGTTAAGTGTAAATGAGCCAAAACATATGGATTAAATGTCCCTTTAAATACACATGCCTTTAAAAATTAAGGGAAAAAAGGTTTTGGCAAAATGTGTTTCAGATTTGGTTGAAAGAAAACATTTGAAAGAAATTGTTTGAGGGACTATACTAACCCAAAACATACCTGAGCTCTTCTACTACAGCACAACCAACTCTAAAACATATGGATTTTATGAGATAATTCTTCTACCACACCCACCCTGAGTTCTGAGTTCTAAGTTTTTCTTCCTATGTTGGAAGTCATTAAAAACAGTCATGGTGTCATTACTGTTTTGGAGAGAGTATAATCTACTACTGCAATCAGTTTCAGTCAAATAGATGGAATGGCATGTTGTTCATTACTCTTCAAAAATAAAAATAGATCTTATTTTAAACCTATGATATGTAATTCTCACTAGCACTCATCAGACAGTAAGACTGCATGAAAGTTACACATTGAGATAGATATAGGACTAGGCCAGAATATGAAATAATAGGATATCCACGTCACAGCCCTTTACTTAACCAAAGTCAAGTAACAGGCAAAGGTCAACAGGAGAAACACCAAAGCACAGCTTGAATAATTTTGGGTCATTTCCACTTTCTTGGGATAGTTCAAAATGCATCTACTAGATGCAGGTGACTACGAGCAAAAGCAATGAAACAATTCAGAAGTGAGTCCACAGAGTGACAGGTCCTTGAATCTGTGCCACCTATGCCTTATGTTTGTCTCCAAAGTTGTTGCCGCCTCATACACACATAGATGATAATGCTATCTTTAAACTCTACAAGCAATGAGGTTTAATTCTAACATGTTTGGAGCTAAAACCATTAAAAACTGTAGGTATCAAATAGAAAACTGCTAACTGCAAATTTGTGAAATTACCAGTGTTGTCCTATTTTTCCTCATAAACCTGTGGAATTTCACTGTCTCTATTGAAGCAGGTAGAATGGGTATGTGTTGGCACTCTCTTCCAAATTACATTTGAAGAACAGCCAACCATGAATAAATGACCCTAGTCATTATGTCATTAAGTTGCCCTAATTAGTATGCATCCTCATCCAAGTAACCTAGTTATTATACCAGCAAGGCATATCATGTTTATTCAAAGGCTAAGGTTTTATATCATACTCATCAGAGCAAATCTACCCTTCAAAGACCATTTTTGAGGACTTTCTTAAAAAAAAAAAAGAAATGATAATCAATATTTTAAAATTCATCACAAAAAGCATTGTTATCTGAATTAATTTGCTAGAAAAACTATGTCTAAAAAATTAATATAAATTGCTACATGCTTTTTGAGGCCTGGAAGAAAAAATCAAGAGCCTGAAACTGATGTGGTAGTGGGGTTGGTGGGACAGGAGGTGAACATACTTAAGGACTGACAGCAACTGAAGAGATGAACAGGGGATTTGTCTCCAGGAGGGGCAGTCTGGCCTCATTTCTGTGCTCTAATTTCCTTTTAAAGGCGTGGTGTAACTGCAGCTTTATGTGTTGAGTTGAGGATTTACTTGAAATATACTTAGACATACTGTTCTACACAGGGGAATTGATGCAAGTTCTTAAAATTCCTGCAGTTCTCTCTTTGGGGAGCAAACACTCTATAGCTAAATCCCATAATGCACCACCCTGCCAATACTGCTAAGCCCCAGATCAGTTATCTCTTCTGTGGACTGAAGTCTATGGGAGTGGAAGTTTTAAACCTAAGAGTTATCCAGACTGTGACAGGGCCCAAATTTGCTATAACACCAATTCTCTTGTCCAGGATAAAATAATTCTTATATTTCATGCCTGTCTGTTGTCTTCAGACTTGAAAGCTATTATTATCCTTCCTGTGGTAGATTTTTTAAAAGTATATTCTGCTTCATTTTTCCACAGACAAAGTGGTTTTCAGAAATGTGTTTGTCTACATCTGCCAAAGAAAATAAATGTAAATATCTATAAATATCAACATAAATAGACTTGGTTCCAAGCAATAACACTTCCCACTGCTTGCTTCATAGTTATAGAAATTCTCCTGAAGGCTAATAGATAATAACCAAAATTGATCAGATGATGTCTTTCTAATATATTCATAGAGAATACTCTGATGGTGTCTTTCTTATGTGTAGGAGCAAAGGCTCATATTTACCTCAGATTGAAGCATTCATCCAGAGTCATTTGTCATTGCTAATGCTTTCCCATGGAGTTGGATGGTAGAGAAAAATCCCTCTACCCTCCTGGAAGAAATCTTGAGAGTTTACTGCTGTGTGGTTTGCTGGGCGGTTGTGGTAAATGTTGAGAACCACCATCTCATAATCATATGCTTGAAGCTTTAAATCATGACTCTGTCAAAAATTCAAAGTTGGAAAATTGTGTACCAGTTTGGAGAATCCGAAGTGTACTACAGACTAACAATAAAACCAGTGAAACGTAAAAGGAACCTCTGTGTTTTATCCATTATCACATTCTTCTTCTCTAAGCACATTGGAGCACACACCCTACAGTCAGAAGACCCTTCTGGCTTTACATTCTGGCTGGACAGCCTGCTGGCATGTTATTTAACCTCTGCAAAACTTAGTTAAACTTTGGATTAAATCAAATAAAAGTGATGAAGGATTAAAAGATATTACACATATAAAAGGGTTTTTTATCCAATGAATTTTGATGTAGGTGTCAATTATTATCTTTCAAGGCATACTTCTCCCTGACACCTTGAGCATTACATCGAGCAAGAGTGCAGACTCCTTGAGACCAAAGACCCCGCTGTTGTTCTCTTCATATCTTTCTCTCTTCTACCTCCAGTTGGATATATTTTCTCATATACACAAAACTAAAACAGAGCTTATCACAGATCAAATGCTCAATATATTTGATTTTACTTATAATATACTGAACTGAACTGATGGACCTCCTAACTATGCCAGTGTAACATTCATCATGCTCCAAGTCAAAATGAGGGCTCTGGAAAATGGGACTTTCTTTTGCGGAGTCCTCCATCTCTATGTACCAGATGTCTCCATCTATTGTACTAATGAGTTCTGTGAGCATGGAAATGGCAAACACAAAAGTCTCTACTACATGGTCCCCCAACACAGGACAGTGAGCCAGAAGTCAAAGACTAGTTGTGTAAAAATAAACACACTGAGCAACACAGGGTAGGGGACACAGATAGAAAATTATAGACTACAGTGTGTGAATGATCAGAGATATTCTGAGAACACATGGAAATATAATTTTATGTAATGCCACTTTAAAGAGGAATGTAGCCTGGGCAACATAGTAATACCTCGTTCTACAAAAAGAAAAAAATTTTTTAATCCAGTCACGGTAGCACATGGCTGTCATCCCAGCTACTTAGGAGGCTGAAGCAGGAGGATCACCTGAGGCTGGGACATCAAGGCTATGATGCATCATAGCATGCATGATTATGACTGCATCACTGCACTCTAGCGTGAGCAACAGTGGGAGACACTGTATCAAAAACTAAAAATTAAAAAATAAAGAGGAATGATATAAAATAGATTGAAAACTCATACTGGGCACCATGTCAGGAGTTGGTCTGTAATTTTAACAACTGGAAATAAACTAACATATTTTCAGCAAACTAGCAAAATAAAAAAGTTAACATCAGTGAGTATTCCACATCAGACACTGTTCCAACACTTCACATGCATTAACTCATTTAATCCTAATCACAACACTAAAAAATAGGTATCTCCCACTGTATACATGGGAAAGCTGAGTCACACAGAGATGAAGTAACTTATCTCAAGTTGCCCACATTGTGAGAGGTGGAAAGAAAGGCAACAATGTCAGAGATAGAAAAATCACTCAACTTACTGTTAGAGATGTTAGAGTTGGAAGGGACTAGAAATCCAGTTAACCTTGGCTTTGTCATTTTATACATGAGAAAGCTAAGACCAGAAAGCCTTGGTGCTTGGCCACATTGCTAGTTGGTGGTAGAGCTGAGACTAGACCCAAGTGTCCTGACCTCTTTTATAACTCCGCATAAGCTCTGGAGGCAATGACTCTAGACAATAAGAAAAAGCTGTCTGCACTTGAAACTGTGCAAAAAAACAAAAACAAAACAAAACAAAACAGAAAACAAAAATCCTTTTAGGTGCATTTTCTTTTCTGCCATGCTCCTATGTGTTCAGAGTAATCAGGTTTGTCTTCTCACATAATGGTCATGATCAATAACTTTCAAAGCAAATTCATCACAATATCACATGGGATATTTAATGAGTACTGTCATATTAACTGCTGGACCAAACATGTAGTGCATAAGTGAAGGTGCTTATTTGTGATTTGAAATGATTTCAAACCACAAACATCTGTTGAGAATCGCGCCATGCAGGAAAGGCAGTAGGTATTGTGGGGATTACAAAAATGTGCAAGGAAGATTCCTTCTTGCCATCCACTGGGGAAAACAGACATGCTCTAGTTAAAACACAGTGAGTGGTCCAGGGACATGAGAGAAAATGGGAAGACCTCAAATTGAGAAGATTAGGGAAGACTCTAGGTAGAAATATTAATAAAAGTGAACTTTATCTCATGTGAAAGAAATGAAATTGGATTATTCCATTATAGGTCCTCCTAACAGAATTTTCCAGATTTAGCATATTCTTATCTCTAAGTGATGATGTAAGAGGAATATTAATATCTTTTCTCTACTAATTTGGAAAGAGAGAAGAAAGAAAATGAATACATATTATTTTCATCTATAAATTGGGGCCTAGAATTAGATGACATTTATTATGAGCTGACATTTGTTATGTTCTCATCTTAATTGACCCCAATGATTAATTTACAAAAAAAGCAGCCACATGTATTCCAACAATGTGTAGTGGCACTTGTTGACCAATAAAGATGTCTAATTTTTCTATATGAGTAATCCATAAACCGAACATATCCACATATTAATATTTCATTATTATCACTATAATAGGCAGAATTAAATCCATTCCCCTAGGCTTTCTAAAACACAAACAATATTCTGATTTTAATTTTTAAAATGTGCAGGAATCTCCTGTCATGACAATTTTTAAACACTGCAGAATCTCAGGATAGAGGGAAATCTTAAAGATCATCTGGTCCAATCATCCTGTCAATGAGTCAATCCCTTCTACAATATCCCCACCAAGTGGTCATCCACTTTATGCTTAGTTGCATAGAGGTCTAGACTGTATAAGATTTGGATGGCTCTTCTTTAAATAAAAAAGAGAAAGAAAAAGAAAACCAGAACCCAAATATATCTTTCTGAGGTTTCTACCCATTTAGTCAACTTCAATCCTTTGGAGTCATCTACTCTTTCTTCCACGTGACAATTTGATAGTTCTGATGACAGCTATGTTCCTGCCCTCTCTCAAACTACCACCCCCCGACCCCAAAGTCTCCTCTTCTGCAAGCATACTCTCCCCAGACTTCTCAACCACTCCTCACATGGGTTCCCACAATCCATCCTAAAGGCTCTCCTGAGGACAACCTCTAGTTTATCTGCATCTCCCTCCCTCCTTTGGTGGTATGCATGGCAAAGCACACTTCTCAGAAGTGCATGGAACACCGCAAAGAAGGAGACCAGTCATCAACCTCCTTCTTCTAATATTGTTCTCGACTACAACATCCTTGAATTATATTGGATTTTTTGTTGAGTGCATATCTGTTGAAGAAATTAGGCAAAATACAAGGGCAATAGGATTATCAGAGGAACAAAGATTTATTTTTTTCCTAAGGAAGAGAGGAAAATCCTATTCATGCATTTTCATGGATGGGAAGTTCACTTCAAGTGTTCAAATCAATCTTAATATCTCAAGAGTATTCTGCTCAACTTGGATAGCTATCACAGCACCCTAGGGTTAACAAGATATTTGAGCCCTCTTTTTTGATCTTAGGAGGGGTGGGTTAAGCAAGGCTGGACCAGGCAAGAGCCCGCAGAGATGCAGTTCTGTTGAACCACTAAAGTTAATCAGAGGCACATGGGACTAGAAGAATGAGCCAGGCTGGGATCTTTAAGGGATGCCCATAGCCCAAATGCCAGGGAGAGAAAACATGAAGACTGCTTCTGAAGGCACAGCATGAGGTTTGGTAAATGGAGCCATGGGTTCAGAACTGTATGGAAACCAGATCAAAGTGAAAACAGGGCAGAAACAATTCAGAGGAGGCTGTAGACCAAGAGAGCAAATTGAGTCCAGTGAGTTAACACAAAGGGCCAGAAATCAAATAAATAATGGATTTCACAAAATGAAACATCTAACAAGGCCAAAGCTAGTTCAGAATCTGCAACCCAGTCATTAACAAGTACTGGTAAAACAACTAAATGTTGAAATATATTTAAAATCTATGACTAAATGTGTATGTGAGTAAATACATTAATATTTAAGAACTTCTGATCTATGATATCTGGGAAAAATATAATGTCTCATGTCTTTGAAAGCTACAGATTAACAGATTAATATTCCTTTAGGAATTTTTTTGAATAGCACTGCCATTTCCTAATATCTAGAGCAGATGGAAAACTTAAATGCCCATAGAGGCCAGACAAATAACGCAAATGTATAAAACTTTCTTACTACAATGGGAAGTGGTAGTGTCCTAGACAAATGACACAGACCACGCCCATCTAAGGAGGCCAGCCCATACTGAGTTCTGCTTAATATCATGTAGGAAAGTGGCCCAATATTGCAGTATCTTGATTTTTTTGAAAGAAGCTAGAAATCAGAATGTGCATGCATGTGTGTTTGGGAGAAAGAACAGAGAGATCTTGATTTTTAAATGTTGACAATAAAGTCTAATTTTTTTTAACACTTCATCCTACACTGAAGATCCCAAGGCTTAAAAAGGGATAAGTTACTGCCCAATATTTAAACTGACAACTCTGTGATTCCACTCTTACATTGGCTCACCACACTACAAACTCCAGTGAACAATGGAGGTAGGTGATGGGTGACCTTAGGATAGTTACTAAGACAAGGCAGAAAGAAGTACTTCAAGATGACTATTGATAGACCACTATGTCATAGGTTCCTTAAGGAGAAGGACCATGTCTGTTGTGTTTCCCGCTCTTTCACTAATGTTGGCACTATACGTGGCCCATAATAGACCCTTGATAAATATCCATGAAATAAATTGATACATGAGATTCAATGAAGAACAGAGAAAGCATTGGATAGGAGCCAATTACTATTACATTAAATTATTCAGAGAGATGTTTACAATCATGCCGTTTAACACCCTGAAGTAAATCACACCTACCAGATGAACATTTACAAGTGAAAAAAAAGTTTTAAAGTCAATAAAAAAATTAAAACCTGGAGATATTTCTGGCTAAACATGGAATGTTAAAGCACATGTTTACCCTCACTTCCTCCTAAAATGTCTTCACATAAGAGGAAAAAAATTAAAGACCCCAAACCCCATGGGCAAAGTGAACCAAGGAAGGTATCAACGCAAAGAAGAGTGAACAATAAAACCTCTAAAAATGGAAAGTGTCTGGGTATAGACCATGTCAAAACCTGGTGCCTACAGAGAGAGATTCAAAAAGAAATGTCCCCACAGGGGACAAATGAGCCACAGGGCCCTGGAAAAGCTCAGGAATTGTCACATCAGAGATCTCTGAGTATGGGGCCCAGATTAATTAAAGATTAATATAAGGTACAATTTGATGTCCTGATCCCTCCTCATCCCCATAGCTTGGTGACTTCTCCCCAATCTGGGCAAAAGACACGAGGTTAATTTCTAAAGAGATTTGCATATGAGGATGGTGGTGAAACCCTGTAATTATCTGTTATGCCAATAATGCTTTATAGCAAACAACCACATAACCACAGCGGTATACAACCATACAACAGTATTGCTTAGGAATACAGTGTTAGCTGAAGGTTGTCTAGGAGGTGGATCTTGTCTGCGCATGCTCACATGCTGTAACATTGGTTGATTAATCTAGGATGGCTTTGGCTAGGGTGACTATGTGGACTCCACTCTGACCTACAAGCCTCTCGTCATCTGGCAGGCATGTTCAAAATGTTCTTATGCTAGTGACAGGCCTGAGAGAACAGGTAAAAATGCACACTTTTTGAAGCCTAACCTTGGAAATGATACACTGTCAATCCTCTCATATGTTATTGCCCAAAGTAGAATAGACTCGGGACCCCATAAAAAGACCCCACCTATTCAGGGAGAAGAACTACAGTCACACAGCAAAGGGTGTGAATACAAGGAGGCATGCAGAATTGGTGCTGTTATTGCAATCTATGACACCTGTACTAAAAGAGGGCAATTAAGTGAAAATCTGAATGCTGAACAGTGAGACCACTCATTCCTATGCCCACATTCAGCTCTGAGAATACTGCCATCCAACCTAAGACCTGCCAGATAGAATAATATTCCTCTCCAGAGAAACTAATGGACCCAAGAGAAAAGAACTAAGACAGACATTTTGGGGATCTCCTCCCATAAGGAATTTTGCATACTCTTTGTTAATATGCTATTAAGTCCATTACCAATACCTTTTTAGTGCATCACTTATAATTATGAATGGACAGTCTAAGTTCTCCAGACATTTGAGGAAATCCCCTAACAAAAAATGCATGAACCAAAATCAAAAAACAAAAAACCTAGAAAGAGACTCAGAGAAAACAGTGCAGGAAGCAAAGAAAAATTTTAAAACTAAGTAAATCATCTCTTAAATTATAAATTAAAAACTATTATTTAAAAAACCCAGATATTCAATCAAAAGATTAAGCTTTTAAAGAAACTCAAAAAGGACAACAGACAATAAATGGAAATAAGTGAGAAAGAATAACAGCAACAAACATAATCAATCAGTAGAGAAGTTGCAACACATGAAAGGAAAAGTCTAGGTTTTATACAAGAAGAAAGTCACTGAAATGTTAAAATGATTTAGCTATAAAATATAGACCAGGTACCCAGAGCAAATTATATACTTCTTTTATTTTTTTAATATCATAAAATCTGGTTATTTGATTATCCATTCAAGCATGCCTCTTTATTACTCTTTTATTAATTACCCATGTTGCAAATAGAGGTAGGAATTACATCTGAAAACAAAGAGATATTCCACTATCAGGAAGTTCTTGTGTTTATTTACATGACTAGCAGCGTCTGAAAAAAAAATCCAGTAAAGTCAAGGTTGAAGGACAAGATTTCTCAGGCGGAGCCATCACTTCCTTTGTCTATGTACTGGAAGTGTTCAAGTCTGTCGTTACTCACAGGACGCTCCTTATCTCATCTGGCGTCTGGCAACTTTTTCAGTGCACTGTGTTCCTTGACTAGTGCTGTTAACAAATCCAAACCACTATAAGGCACAAGTCTCCATACAGTCCCTGCCTGTCCCCCAAAAGATGGCTCCAACTGTACTACAGGAGCTTAATTTAGTTACTGGAATACTTTGGCTCAACATAGTCCTTTAAGAACTCCAGTTTTTAAATCAGTTTATTGGGAATTGCTAGCTTTTGTTGATGGCTTACTATGTACTAGGCACTGTTTGAAGTGTTTGTTAGACATTAGCTCATTTTATCCTTAAAGCAAGGCTACAAGGCAGATATTATCATCGCACATTACAGATAAGAAAACTCAGAAACAGAGAGGCTAAGTATAGCAGCAGGATTTTTAATCCAACTGGGTTCAGTTCTGGAGCCCACTAAACTTTCCTGCTTTATTAGTAAGTTATGCTTTAATTATTTAAGAGGTTCACAGATTATATATGTATAGCCAAATACTATTTCACTGAAGAAATTCCTTCAATATTCCAGCTCAATGTGAGGACCAGGGCTCTGGCCCCTAGAGGCTTGCTGAAAATCACTGATATGAGGCGGACTGATTAACAAAAGAAAAGGCATACAAATTTATCTAATGTGTATACATAAGAGCCTTCATAATTAAAACCCAAAGATATAGGGGAAATTGTCCATTTTTATGCTTAGATTCAACAAAGTATGAGTAGTCATGTAGAAATATGACTGGACAAAAAGGGTACGAGCTAAAGCTAAGAGAATGAGTGGGGAAGTCTAGCAGGGCCAGTCAGTCTAGATTCTTCTTGGCTTCTCTGAACATGCATTCCTTCCTTCTGGTGTGGGGTAGAGCCCTCTCTGGAATAGCAGTCTTATGACCTAGAATCAAACAATGTAAGTCAGATAATTTCTTTATGGCCAGTTCTTACATAAAATATTTTCCAATTTATGGCTGGCTTTTGGGAAAAGAGGTACTGCTTTGTATGACCTCCCTTGGGGAAGGATTCTGGTTTCTATGCCTTGAGGAAAAATGGGACTGAGAGATAGGAGGGCAAGAGAAAGTCAGAGAAAAACTTTTTCTTCTAAGGCTGCTGTGGAGGCTCTCATTTGGAGGTATTATATTCTGAGCCTGCATTAGTTTGTTCTCATGCTGCTAATAAAGACATAGCTGAGACTGGGTAATTTATTAAGGAAAGAGGTTTAATGGGCTCCCAGTTCCACATGGCTAGGGAGGCCTCACAATCATGATGGAAGATGAATGGGGAGCAAAGTCTTACATGGTAGGCAAGAGAGCATGTGCAGGGGAACGCCCCTTCATAAAACGATCAGATCTCATGAGACTTACTCACTATCACAAGAACAGCATGGGAAAACTGGCCTCCATGATTCAATTATCTCCCATCTGGTCCCTGCTATGACACATGGGAATTATGGGAGCTACAATTCAAGATGAGATTTGGGTGGGCAGCCAAATCATATCAGAGCCCAACATCAGTATTCCTGCAAAATTTTCAAATGAGCTATTTGTGTGTGGGTGTCGGAGGGGTTGGGTTATGAGAGTAGATTGGTGATTTCAGAGTAATAGACCCAGAAATTAACTTCCCTGCAAAGTCTAGGGGATACAGCCCTGACTTTCCAAGAGAACATAGATTGTCCTGGACATGATGGATTTTCTGTCCTCATGAGCATGAAGACTTAAATCTGTGTGCCAGATACTTTGCTAAGTGCTTTCATACATCATTTTATATAACCCTCACAACAGCACTAGGAGACAGCCATTAATTAACTAATTCCACATTTTGAAAATGAGGAAACTAAACCATGAAGAAGATAGAACATTAATCCAAAATTTCACTGCTAATAATTGTCAAGGTTAGCTTCAAACCCAGTTCTTTCTAACATGAAAGCCCAGGTTGTTCTTCCACACTACTAAAGTTCAATAAACCATGGTAGGGAACCCTGGTAACTTAAGTTTGTAGCTCTGTGCTCTATGTTTTTACTTGCTAAATAGTTTATTCTAGAAAGATATTTCATCGAGAAGTTTTGAAAAATTCATTGTTATTCTTACTTGTAGTGATTTTTTAGAACTAATACATGGGCATCATATCTAAATGGCATGAAGTGAGAAAGTCAGACTTTGGACCAGCAAACTAGTACCTGAATTATTAAATAAACAAATTTAGTTCTGCTAAGATGGGGAAGACATGGCGGATACAAAGTTGAATAAGGCACAGCAGCCCTTGTGCATAAGAAATTGATAACCTAATAGAGTTAATATAGAAACACTGTAAGTGTGCCATGGAAGTTCAAAGGATGGGAAGATCACACCCATTGGGGGCAATAGTAGAGGTTTCAAAGAGCTATTACCTAATGTGGGCCTAAGAAACCTGAGGTAGGAGAAGTGTAAGATGCATTCCAGGTGAAGGGAAGATCACCAAAATGGTACCAAGGCAGTGAGGCCACCAGACCTGCTCTTCAGATATATCTGAAACTTGGGAAGCAACCCAAACCTAGGGAAGAAGTTTGATGACTCAAAGCTATGTCTGGTGAATAGATGAAACTATTTAATATAACTTTGGACTGAAAGAGACTTATTCCACAGGCTTCCTTTGCTTCCAGCACATTTCTGCCATTGTCCAGTTCCAGGGGAAAAGCTTAGAAAACATATCTTGATGCTAACCTCCATCTAACTTGTTTTAGTCTCAAATTTGGCCATAGAAAACTACAATACTATCCAGAATCAAACATCAGGTGCCAAATTTTATTCTATGCAGACATTTTATATAGAATTACAGTCCTTAAACATAAAGGACCCATACATGAGAGAAAGTCTGACAGATCTTTAATTATCCGCTGGGAAATAGCTGTATAGCTGAAGTCAGCCTCCTTAGAGGACATCCATATTTTATATTTGTAACATTGACACAAACATTTGCTTTTGGATGAATTTTTAAATAACTTTTTTGTATCTAAAAGTAATAAAAGACCACTCTGAAAAATTTAGAAAACATAAAAAGGAATAACGAAAAATAGCAATCATCCATGGACAACCACCATTGAAATTCCTTTCTTTTACCTGTTTTATATGTTTGAGATCATATTATTAGCATATTTTATATACTATATTTTGAGATGGAATCTTGCTATCACCCAGAGCGAGTACAGTGGCACGATCTTGGCTCACTACAACCTGCTCCTCCCAGTTCAAGTGATTCTCCTGCCTCACTCTCCAGAGTAGATGGGATTACAGGCATGTGCCACCACACCTGGCTAATTTTTTTACTTTTAATAGAGATTGAATTTCACCATGTTGGTCAGGCTGGGTTTGAACCCCTGACCTCAGATGATCTGCCCACCTCAGCCTCCCAAAGTGCTGGGATTACAGGGATGAGCCACTGAGCCCAGCCTTATTTGGTCACTTTTATAGCATAAATTTATTTCCATAGTATTTATTTCTCTGTTAATAAACATGTAACTGGTTCTAATATTTTTGCTATTTTAAATAATGTCCCAGTGAATGTCTTTGGATTGAAACATGTTCATTGCTAATTGTTTTTCTTAGAATAGAGTCCTGCATTGAAAGTATTCATTCTAAATATATATAAGTTCTTTATACCTTGGATAAATATTTCCAATTTGGTTTTCCAGAAAGATACTCTCAATTTACAGTCAGCTTTAGTGACTTCTATAATGTTAATAGGATATATGTTCATAGGATCGTTCCAAAAGCTAACCAAACAAACAGGCATATTTGAGTCCTCACTCCTAAATTCAGAACTGGACTCACTCCGCTCTATTGGTACTTCACCTTCCTTTCCATGCATCAGTTTTCTTCCTTCATTCTTTCAACACTCTTTCCCCAACAGCCACCAGTTTTCTTGTCTTAGTCTTTTTTTTTTTTTTTTTTTTTTTTAAAAGAAGAAAGGATCTTATGGTGTCAAGCACACTGCACACTAAGGCATCAGGACCTTTCCCAGGACTATGGCCATTTATTAGAGAAAATGCCCTGGAGAGGCCAGGTTTCATCTACAGGAGTGATACACTATGAAATGTAGAGCTCAACAGGAAAAGTAATAGGGACAGAAGGTTCAAGATTTCTCAAATCACACCACATAAGCAGCCATGAACTTTTAAGGAAAATTGGACCTGCTCTTTTTGTAAAGGACAAGCCTCTGTTTAGGGAGCTTTCACTTTGCAAATGGACCCATTCACATGTTTATCTAGTGACTAATCGCTGTACTAACAGTCTCATCAGAAAGGTCTCTCTTGGGCCAGTCTTCAGAGAGATCACAGGACTAAATATGGGAAGTGAATGGCATATATTTGGACCCAGGGATTTGGATCCAGATCTCTATGGAAATAAAGCAAAAGCCCATGTCTGTCAACTTGGCCCTTTGGGAAAGTATATAAAAATCCTATCTAGCTAAAGAAATGTTTATAAAAGAGATTTGGCAGCCTAAATAGTTGTCATTCTGCTTATTAATAAATAATGATATGTGCAATTTAGCTTTACAAAGGGGGAAAAGAAATGTCTCCAAAGCAAATAGCTGTTGAAATATATAATAAAGAGATCTCCCTCTGAGCTTTAGTGACTTCTATAATTTTTCACTTGGTAAGTTCTTAATAGCTGAAATTTCTATTATGGATGGGATAAGGAAAGTTTATTTTTAAACTCTTCCTGATAAATCAGAAAAAAATAAGAAACAAAGTCAGAAAACAATCCATTCAAGCCGAATTTAATTCTTGAGTCGTATATTTGAAAGCTAGTCATGTATTCAAGAAATACGAAGAAAAGAAGCAAATTCTTCCATCTCCCTAGGAATCAATGCTCATTTTCCAGACAATATCACTTCATCAGACTTTTACCCCAAAACTGCCAGACAGAAACTTTGGTAAGTATAGCATTCTCTTCCACTCAAATGATAGAATTGTGCATGCCTGCTTGTTTAGCATTGTTTTAGAGAATTTTGTTGTGGGAAGGGGGATTTTTTAAAATAAAGAATTTATGTGATTCTTCTCTCCCCAGGAACTTTAGAACTCGTAGAAGATAAGGCAACATCCCCTGAATGACTAGAAATGACTAAGGACTGACAGCCACTTAGAGTGTTATCACTGTCCGAGAGGGCCTGCTGCTGGTTTTGTGTGCACTATCTCCACAGTAGCAGCCACTTAATCGTTCAATGTTATTTGAAGAGGTTTAAGAGGTGCTACAGCTGCTGCATCTCAAGGTTCTATTTTTAATTGGGATGAACTTAACTGGGGCCTGAATCTCTTCAAGAGAGAGACTCTCAGGAAACATTTATGGCAAATCTACTGACAGCAGCAGAATAGAAAGATAACTCAGTAATCAAATCCTCTGAGAAGAAAGCACTTTTCCAGAAAGTCAACCTGAACAGAAGAGTTGGAGGAGTTTCCAGCCTCTGTAAAAGATCCTTCTCTGTAAGGTGGACAAAATGCATATTATAACTTATGTTTTGCATTATGGAATAGGACACTAAGGTTCAGAGAGGTTAAGCAACATTCTATGGTCACTCGGTTAATAAGTGGTAGAGCTTTGACTAGAATCCACATCTCCTGACTCCATTTACAGTGATATTTCTACTATGCAGTGCTTTCTGGTTACATATATTTTTGAAGGGCTTTATTGCCTTTGTTTCTTTGTTTTCCTAATCAGATGGCAGGGTTAGTTAGCTGTTCATTCTCCTTTAAGTTAGTGGGTGGATCTGTGGTCTTACTAAATAATTATGGTAAGAATGAAAGGTTCAACTGAAGCTCTAGATCACAAAAAATGCAAATAAACTAATATAATCAATATAACAGTAAACTAGGCAATATTACCAATACTGTTTGACCTACTCATTCAATGTGAGAGAAGGATGATTGCTTTGATTGTTCACATACAAACAGAAAGTGACTCTCCCTGTCAAGAACAGTATAAGACATCCTTTCCAACACACAGAGAGAGAATGTTGACCCCACAGAGAAACAGATCCTACAAAGAAACAGATTCATCAAAGAAAAGCAGATGAGACTATTTGAACTAAGAAAGAGAGCTGCAGTGTTGCTCAGTATCCAGATCTAGAACTAAATTTTTTTCTACAGTTAATAGTAAGTATTAGAAACAAGAAATAAAGATCTAATTGGAGACCAGGAGGTGTAGAATACACAGTAGAGCCTCCAGGCAGTACTGAATTTCCCCTCAACACATTGGCTAATAGTTACTTCACCTCTTTGGCGAGGATACAAAAAGCGAATGTACAAAAGTAACGCCAAAAGTCCACCTTTGTTATTGTTTGACCCACCAATTTGAATTGTGGACCATAGTCAAATCCCTAGACTACCAGTTGACCCTAGGTACTACATCTTAGCAAGACCTAGTTTTTATTTACATTGTTATATATGCAAAAATTCTCAGGAGGTCACTGAGAACTTTTTGGATTTTCAACACAAAATATCTCCAAACAGAGAGCTAATAATAGGCAAGTGTCAAGACAGTGAAGAAGTCTAGGAAAATGATGTGTGAACTTAAATCTCCCTCATGAACATCCAAATTCTACTCATTACAGCTCATTGGACAATGTACTGCTTGCATAAAACTGTTTGTAAAGTTAAATATATTAGATACAGTAGGGACACTTGGACCAAGTGAAACCATCCTTATTTTACAGTTAAAATACTACTGATAAAGTAGACAATTCTGAAAAAGCAAAGCCTAAATGGTTATCTTAATGAGATACATATCCGCGTGGATTTATGACAAGTTACATAAGAACAGACAGGATGGTCTCCAGCATGCCACTCGTGGCAGTAGGAGTAATTAACTATTTGCACTACCCTATTATTAAGGACAAAACCACATATGCTTATGTGTGGACAAACTGTGGGCTTATGGGAAGGAGAAGAGATGCAGAGCAGAAGATGTGTGTTATTAATAAATGTCACTATGGATTACTATGGACTCTTACTTGCTTCCCATTTATCTCTGATTAATACCCTCAGAGTCTCTCAGCTAAGACAGACCTAGGAAAATAATGAAGGTAATAAAGTTTGTATCTGGTGAACTTTCCTTGCCTATGTCTGTCCACCTCTTCATTCTAGCATCTTCTTCTCACTCTTATTCACTTGGAGGACTTCCAGCACACTCCTATTGCCCCAGATGGAGACAAGCCAACCTGAGCCTTCTTGTTAATTTGCCTTCCTAGAAAGCCCACCTTGTTGCAGAGCACTGGTTGTTAAATGAGAAGGCATTTTGAGTTAGGTACAGTCAAAGAAGAGAAGAATAGATGTTTCCATATAGCAATTTAAAACTTGCTGGACAAGTATTGAAAAATTAAACAAACAACAACAACAACAACAACAACAAAAAAGTACACTAAGGTAACACCAACAATAAGCACAAGGGATTACGAAAACACAGAATCTTGGGCAGGGAGCCCAGATCTGGGACTCACACTTCATTGCTGCTGGTATCTCTCATGGGGTGCAACAAAACTGATTTTGGGAGTACCCAAATAATCTAGAAACTTCCCTGCCACTCCAGGGTGAAAAGTCACTGTCGAGGTGACACTAATGGGAACAGGAAGAAGCAATACTCTCCTCCCTCTGGCAGGCTTGTGGTCCTCTTCTAGTGCCACCTAAGAGCCAGATGGTGAAAAAAACCCAGAGTCACAAAGAATACAGAAAGGTGTTTTCGAAGTGGAGACAGTAGCTTAATAACCACACAGGTGATAAGTCGAGCAATGGTCTAATGCTTCTTCTTCTTGAGTAACATGTACATTTTAATTGCTTTACTTCTGATTAAATAGCAATGTAAATATCTTCAGACTTGGACGGGATAATAAGGACTAGAAAAGAAATGAACATATTTTGAGGGCTAAAGAAATTACCTGCACTTCAAATATCAAGTGACTGCATTTTCTCCTAAGCAATAGCGTTCAATGTTCACTGCACACTGGAATCATCTGAGAAGCCTAAAAACTACAAATGCCTTTGTCCCACCTCCAGAGATTCTGACTTCATTGGTTTGGACTGCAACCTGGACATGGAAAATATTAAAATACCAGGTGGTCATAATGTACAGGCAAAGTCGAGAACTACAGAGAAGGCAGATAATAGTGAGCACAGCTGCCTAGCACTAGCATTTGTGGAAAGGAAAAAGGTTTGGAAGTGAGGTGGTAGGGGAGGAAGCCCTCTGCCTTGAAGGCACCTTCACTGTGCACAAATATAGCTAATACCCTCCTGAAGGGTGGCTGGAAGGTGAGTATTTAGGCTATATGTTAGCACAGTCCCTTAGTGAATTAAGGAGCACAGTATATGCAGGGGGAAAGACATATGCAACAATAAATGATTGGCGGTGAGAATGCAAAGGGTAGAATTGTAATTTTAAGAGAGAAACTAAAATTGAACCAACGGAAATGGAAAGTTAAACAATACAACATAAAACTCGGTGCCCAGGGTGACTTGTATCTCTCTTACAGCTCTGTAAATGTGATATCATTTAGTCCACAAGTGTTTGTTTTTCACAGATTTGCTCTTTATCAAGCCTGTTCACCTGTGTGCCTTCTAAAACTGATGTAACATAGCTGAGAGAAAATCTTCTTTGCTGAATAACAAATAAAATATTTGTTAAGTGAATAAACAATGAATATCTGCCATGTTCTAGATACTGCATTAGGCCCTAGAAAAAAGCAAAGATGAATAAGACATGGTTCCCAGTGGAAGGACAGAAGAGACCTCATTTGTAACGTGGTATATTGAGTAGTATGAAAGATATAAAAAGTCACAGTACACTGTGGAAATTACCCCTATGGGAAAGGCACTGTTTTAGCCTCTAGGAGTAACATACAGGGTTCGCCTTCAGGAGCTCACAGTCCAAAATCTTGGGTCATGGAAAAACCTAATGCCCACTGGTACAAGTGACTAATCATGGATATCTCATCATCCAATCAGCACACAGCTGTCATCCCTAGTAGAGGATCTTTCTAGCCCCACTGTTCTACTTTTTCCTGGATGTCCTCACTGGGATTCTGGATAATTCTAATACCAACAGAACCCCTTTGATCTGAGCTCTGTTCTAGACTGGAATCACTTCTGAGGACTTCTTTCTAGCCTAGAAAAGCTTGTCTAGAACAATAACTTTCAAACTGTTATCAGCTGCGACACATATTAAGAAATACGTTTTCATCAGGACTCAGTCTATATACATCTGTGTGTGTCTGTGCGCAGGTGTATAAAAAGCTGATTCACGTTTCATGCAACAGTGCCTTAATCATGACATGAAATGCACTCTGAATTGTTTGTATACTCTATCCTATTTTAAAATATTTTTCGATGTGCTAGTTATGACTCAGTATTTGGATTTCATGACCCACTATTGGGTTGCAACCCACATTTTGTAAAGCATTGAGGCAGTCCCTTAAAGTGTGATCCATGGACCAACAGCATTGACATTGCCTGTGAGTTTGTCAGAAGTGAAGACCCTAGACCAACCGAATCAGAATCTGCTCAGATTATTGAAGATCTTTTGAAAATGCAGATTCAGATTCAATAGGTGTGAGGTGGGCCTAAGTTCTCCAGTTTTAACAAGCTTCCAGGTGACACCGATGCTGCTAATATTGAGAGCCTACTTTGGGTGGCAAGGATTTGAAGAGAAGACACAAAGCAGATGGATAAAATTGAAATCACTTTTTGAAGCTCCACTCTGTAAGTTCTGTGGGGGCGGAGATATATTTATATAGATCATCACTATATCCCACATGCCTAGTAGATTGGCTGGCACACAATCAGTGCTCCGTAAATGTAGAATGGATTCGTTGAGTAGATGGATGAAGGAATGAATAAACTCCAATTAGGCTATAGAATCAACTCAGTCTCTCATGTATATGCTGAAGTACAAGTATCACTGTTGGTGAGAAAGGTGAGTTAGATCAGGAACTCACCCCACTGCCTCAACCACTAATGCAGAGGCAGGCAACTCAAGAATTCTTCATAGATAGAAACATACTTGTTCACAAATTAAACTAGCCTCCTATGTTGGTTTTTGATTTATAAATAGGAAGACCATACAATTTATCATCCACATAGAGACTCCAAGAGTAAAAGAGGGCCCCGTTAATAAATCAGACTGCCCGAACATACAGAGACACACAGATACTCTAGAAAAAGTCAAAATACTACAACTTCAGGTCAGTATGGGGGAAAACAACACCCCTCAAACCACTGTGTTCATACTTTAGTGATAGCACTTAGCACATGTATCATGGTTGTTTGCTTAAGGCCTAAGTTCCCAAATGTAATGTGAGCACCTGAAGGCCAGGGAGGGCGTTCACCTCGATGTCTCCAGTGTCATCTAGGACCTGATCACTCAGATGCAAAAAGGTCTGTTGAATGGATTTGGTGGTCTAGAAACACACAACTTACCTTAGTGATAGGTTATCTTGGCTGTAGCCAACATAGGAAACTGGAAGACATTGGGATAAACTGATTCAAGGAGACTTGGTTTCTTTTCCCTATAATAAAAAAAAAATTCTAAAACTCTGATTACATGAAAAAAAAAAAATCACAGTAAAAGCCAATGGTTGAAAGAAAGACAATGAAGTACAGGAAAGTAGGCAACTAAAGATCTGTAGGGGATTTATGGTAGAAATGACAGATGAGAGAATGCCAAGAAACAGGGTCTAGACAGAGTAGCTAGCAGCCAAGCAGAAATGCAGGATAATTAAAAAGTTTCACATTTTCAGACAACCAGTTGTGCACCCAGAGATTGTTATTACTACAACCAATCATTGCAGATGGCAAGGCCAGGCTATCCGTAACTTATCCTACAGCCAAAATATCCTGGAGGTACTCCTGGATGGCATCTAGCCAAATTGTGTCAGTTGAAGGAAGTTTCATATCTCTACCATGTCAGAATAGAACCAACTGCCTTTTGAGATAAAATAGCATTCAAATAGAAAACCCTTCAAAAAAGAAGAGACAAAAAATTTATGCATCCAAAGATCCAAGCAGTTGATGTAACCACAGGAATTATTTCCCAGATCTACAGGGACTGAACCATTCCTAGTAGATGTTAGCACAGTGTTGCTGACTGACTTGGGAGTTTATGCCGGCTCAGTGCTAGAATCCAGAGACATGCATCACTGAACAAATAGCTCAGGTTCTCTAATGGGCTGGTGGTGGCACCAGTTCACTAACCAGAAAGAGATGGGAAGGAGGGTTAAAGCTGAGCTAATAGTAGCTCCCTAAGACAGCAAATCTCCTGCAGAATAGACTCCAGTTCGGGCTTCTTATTCTGGATTTTGAGCTGAATGGTTTATATGTCATCTTTTATGCCTTCTCAACTCAGTTCTTAGGAGTTTAGAAGAGACAGAAATGGAGTAGAAACAAACTAAGACCATCATTCAGTAATAACTTACCCTATGGCAAGTGCCATATTGTATCACCTCATTTAAGATTCAGAGCCACACTAGGAATTAGGCACCATTATCCCCAGTTTATATACAGAAAGCCAAGAGGCAGAGAAGTTACTTGCAGATAAGGCAAAGAAGATTTCACGTAAGTGGGAAGCTGTTGTGCCAGGCATCTGAGCTCGGGTCTCTCTGACCCCAAAACTCCATTTGAAATTTTCCCATAGAGTCAGTGGCTCTATGGGGAAAGCCCTGCTCACTCCACTCTGTCTTGGAATGATGTGCCCTTCAAACCCAGATGGTACGTTTCCTGTGTGAACTGCAGAAATAATATGTGATTACCCTGGAAACCTGCAGTTTATTATTTCGTCTTACCCTTAAAACACATGGTGGCCACAGCAGTTGGAAACAAATAAGAGGTGATCTGGTCCTGGGAAAGTGAGTAACCATGTAATTAGCAAAGCTAATGTTGTGCAGTTTCCATAAATAACATGCTGTTTACTTTTGTTATTAAGAGATTTTTAATAATAAAAAGTGTGGGGGGTGTCTAAGGCAGACAAAAAGGATGATTTCAGGCACATGGCAAAGGAGGGAAAAAACTTACTCTAAGAAACTGTCTCTTCATTTTGTAATGATCTTTACATCCGTAAAAAAATCCCCTCAAAATTTTCCTTGCAGTTTGAGGACTTGATTATTTGTTGCATTGGTTATGAGAGTGGTAGAGTGAGACTTCCACCTGAAAATCTGCCTACAGAGAAGACAGCTTGTTATTATTATCCAAGACAGGGAGTCTCATCAAGATTCCACCCCATGGGGTCTGAGCTGTGGCAGAAGAGGATTAAAGTGTTAGATCATGCGGCATAAGCAGTCCCTCCCAGGGTTCTTGGAAATGGCTGCAAACCATTCCTAATCTAGACATTTAAGTCTCCTCACATATCTTTCATTCCTAACTGCCTGGGTCAAACTCATTTTCTCCTTACCTAATTTTTCTGAAAATGCATTATTCAATATTTCTGTTTTGGAAGTATTCTCATCTTTTTCCATTTTGTGGCTTTGCAATCTAATTTCAAACATAAATCCACTAAGTAGAATTGACATCTAGTTCCAGGGTCTGTCCAGGGGACTACAGGCATGCAATAAATGTTAAATCATGATGACAATAGATGCAAACAGCAATGTGATCACAGTGAAACACTTCATTTTCCTAGTTGTATGAACTCTAAAAGCTTTGACCCCAAAACAGCCTTGTATGCACATGTGTGTGCGCATGCACGCACGCGCACACACACACACACACATGTTTCTATGGTTTCTGATACCATAGGAAGCATTTCCATTCTGCTCCATTGTATATTTATACAACACTTCATTGCTATTGCTATGGTATCCAGAAACATTGCTTAAATTAAATGAATAGAAAACATCAGGGAAGAAGAAAGGGATTAAAATACAGGGAGTTGAAAGAGAACAGAATAACAGAGGGTAAGAATGGGTGATGATTTTTAGAAGCAATTATTTTCTAATGTAATTTTATTCTGGTACATTTCTTTATGAATACATATTTCACTGAGCATTCTGATTCTCTTCGTCCATGTAAACATAACTCAGAGGTATGGAGAACAGACCATATTTCTCAGTCTTAAGATGTTCCTGGGAAGGATATGGAACCCAGGCCAAATCATCCTATGTGTTTCTCAGCACTGCACAAGTGATGTATGGTTGAAGAATAAACTTGAAAGAGAGAAATTTTCATTAAATACCCCCCAAAAAAGCCAATAATCATGCCTCCGTAAGGCGGCTCAGATGAGGTGGGTACAACTGCTGTTGCTGATTGCACAGTTGCTGATTATGAGTCTCAGGTCTTTGGCAGCATAAGCTGGTCACGTCATCAAACTCAGTCCACACACTGTGCCCTGCTTCTCCCCCAGCTGAAATCTGATTCACTTCCTCAGTCTCTCAGACCCAGCCGGATTTGAGGCTAAAAGTTTAACTAGCTTTCTAGCCCCATCCATGGCACCTTCTTCAAGTCATGCTTGGTGCCAACCCAGACCTGGTCTTGTACAATAATTTTGCCATTTTGTGGTTTGTTCCCTGGAGTTGGAGTACCAAGTCCCTGTGTCTGCTTAATGTCCCAAGACATTAAGCAACACTTACGTGAGGTTCTCAACATATTTGACCTAATAATACTAATAGATGACATTTGTTCAATGCCACCTATGTGGCACATAAAATATAAGCACATGTGCCAGGCACCACTTTCCATTACTGATCTTGATATTTACAGATTAGGAAGCTAGTTTTTCAGAATACCCAAAGCTTCTTAAGCGATGGACTTGATCTGAACCCAATTCTGAGGAAATTAGAATCTAAATCAAATTTTAACTTTAGTATATTGAAAAATTGTAGTCTTACATTAGAGCAATCTGTTAACATCACCAATAGTTGGACAAACTAGCATAAGGTGCATCTCCTGGTACAACGCACTGAGAACACAGCATCACTTCAGTGTCATTCCATTCCTGCCCAAAGGGTATAACTTCAGTGCAATCATAAGGAAGTATCAGGCAAAGTCAAACTGAGAGACAGTCTGAAAGACAGCTGACCTATACCCTTTCTAAAACTGTCAAAACGAAAAAAGACAAAGAGAAACTGTTCCAGACTAAAAGAGACTAAAGAGACAACTAAATGTAGCATGTAATCTAGATTGCTCCCTGAACATCCCCTCCCAAAACCTTTTCACTGGGACAACTGGTGAAATATAAGTTTGTACTTTAGATGTTAGCACTGAATCAGTGTTAACTTTCTGACTGCAATAATTATAATGTGGCTATATGAGAATTTACTTTTTCTTAGAAAACACACACCAAAGGATTTGAGCATGCAACTTATTCTCAAATGATTCATAAAATAATAAGTGTCTATTACAGAGAAAATGATAAAAATAAATGTGGTAAAACATTAATAATTAGGATATTATATTTGGAGGGATATGGAAGTTCCTCGTACTCATAACATTTTGAGAGTCTAAAATTATTTCAAAATAAAAAATTACAAAACGATTAATTCCATATAGTAGAAGAGTGTCCTTTTCAGTTATCAGAAGGGTCGAATGGTCCACCCACATCACTAGCCATTAGCAAGGCACCTGAGAAGCCAATTTGATTCAACAAGAGTCAGTTGTGCAACTAATAGTCCCTCAGCTCAATTGCTGGTAGAATGTCATGCTGTCCATCTTTCTACATTTAACCTTATTTCTTCCCATTTTCCTCCTCTCTTCTCTCTTTGTTATGCTCATGTTTTCTAGAGCACCACATTCAATGAACTATAAATTAATGTTCTAGAGAAGGAGTGCAGCTCAGTGAAGAGTGGATCATTGGGGTGCAATGTCCAGCTCTTCTGTTTAGTAGCACCGTATCCCAGGGTAACTGATCTCTAAAATGAGTGTGATAATACTACTTACCTCATGAGGTTGTTATGATGATTAAATAAAATATAAATACAAGGTGGCTGGCACATACATTTATATTTTATGTGCCACATAGGTGGCATTGAACAAATGTCATCTGTTAGTATTATTAGGTCAAAAATGTTAAGAACCTCATAAATAAGTTAGCACTATCCTTAGTGAGTTCACATCACGAAGGCACAATGGGCTAGAATTCAAAAGGGAATGTGAAGTGGAGCAACTGTATAGCCATGACTGAATTAAGAAATGCCCCAAATTCAAAATAACAGAAGACATGAGCATAATTATAAAATATAATTCCATTTTAGGGCTGTGACAAATCTAAACAAAGTGGAAATTACAAGCAAGAGCAGCAACCGAGAAACCTAAAAACAGTTCTTTGCCTCCCAGGGGAAGACTTTAAAAAGATAGGAAAGAATATTTGATTATGAGACAAAAACATGTGTTACTTTCTCATTTCCTGCTCACGAGATGCTCTGTCTGCCATTATTTAAGCTGTGTCAAGGACATATAATCAGAGACTAAGCAGATATAAATGTTCAGCAGGATGATTCTTTATGACTCCTTGGCACCCTATGCCAAACATTAATAAGGTTTATGAGAAGCCAGTAAGCACTGTAAATTGCTCTCCTTCTAATATGAATCACGCTGCAGACTTCATTTGTTTCCTGCATGCTGATCTGACAATGAGAGATAAATCTGATATAGTTCTCTAACTTCGAAAGGATATGTTTTCTGTCCAGGGAATCTATCTCAGTGAGGAAAAGGTTATTGGGCTTGGAGCCACAGGCAATAATATGTATACCTGAACCGCTCCTCTGGTATTCTGATCATTGTCACACAGGATTCCTTGCTTATTCAGCCTGTTTAAATGGTCCCGAAGGAATGTTTTTGTGCAACCCGCTCAGCCCACAAACTCGCCTGCTGTGCATGATTTAGGACTGAAATGTCATCAAGTGAGCCATATTTTACTCGCAAGGGCTAGGTGGCCATCACTTTAGATCCTCTGTCACCCCGAACTCCATCGCTTATTTACATTTTTCATATTTAAGGGGTAAATAGTTCCAAGACACATACTCCAGTTCATACCTTGTCAAGGTATCCTGCAAGCAGGTCAAAGAAAAGGGAATTGGCTTCACCTTGATTTTTGAATATTTCAGACTGTTTTGCATTCTGACACTGATGATACTCTTCTTAAAACAGTAGTGTGCTGTATTGCACATAGGCAAAGGCAACAACTGTCGGGAAGGAAATTTTCCATCTTCTGAAAAAACACAAATACCAGATGCTTCAGCACTATATTCTTATTTTTTTTTGTAAAGTCCTGAAATTGAAATAAAACTACACTTAGAAGTAATTAGAAATCCAAGCAACGCTCTCTATCCAAAATGGTGAGGTTCTGTTAATACTGTCAGTGATACTCTTTTCTTTTAACACAGGGATCTCAAAATATACCCTGAAAAGCTAAAGAAAAGGTTAACACTAAATAAATTGTGTATACAACAATAATCACAGTGTTTGCACAGAGTGTGGTTTTTTTGTTTTGTTTTGTTTTGTTTTTGAGAGAGAAAGAGAGAGAAAAGTTCACACTCTATTATACAGGCTGGAGTACAGTGGCAAGAATCTGAATTTTAATGCAAAAGTAAAAACTGTGGCAATTACTGATGTATACACCAAAACTCCTAATAATAATTAAATTCAAGTCATACGTAATATGTATTGAATACTTACTATATGCCAGCACCAGGCTAAGCTCTTGACATGGATAGCTGCTTTGAATCCTCACTTCTACCCTAAGAGGTAAGTACAATTATTATCCCTCGTTCTACAGAGAAGGAGAGTAGAGCTTAGCAGGAGGAAAACATTCCACCAAAGGTCACAGAGCTTATGTTATAAAGGCCTCATTCAAACCCAAGTCTCTCTCCAGAGCAGAAGCTCAGCCACTTTGCCATACAACCTCTATCTTCGAATTCTAGCCTATTTCTTCAGCAGCAAAACCCTTTCTAACAGTGCGAAAAGTAGTGATGCCAAAAAGCTAGCAATTTCTTAAAAGATTCATCTGGAGGCTGGGTGCGGTGACTCATGCATGCAATCCTAGCACTTTGGGAGGCCGAGGCAGGCAGATCACTTTAGGCCAGGAGTTCGAAACCAGGCTGGACACTATGGTGAAACCCTGTCTTTACTAAAAATACAAAAAAAAATTAGCCATGCATGGTGGCAGGTGCCTGTAATCCCAGCTACTTGGGAGGCTGAGGCAGGAGAATCGCTTGCACCCAGAAGGCAGAGGTTGCAGTGAGCTGAGATCATGCCACTGCACTCCAGCCTGGGTGACAGAGTGAGATTCTATTAAAAAAAGAAAAATCCATCTGGAATCCTAGTCAAGAAAAATATTAGGATATAAACAATAAGGATGTCACATGGACCAGGAGTGGAAACAGGGAACACCAAGATCCCAGTGATGGCCAGTAGCCCGTTTGCTGGATATCCAACAATTATGTATTGAGCACCTTCCATGTGTCTGGCACTATTCCAGGCACTTGGATTTGTAGGGGTAATCCATCTTTGGATTTTTCATATTAATTCAACACTTTTATCAGAAACCTAGGTATCGGTTTCTCTGTGTTGGGAGCCAGGGTCTCAAAGTTAAATAAGACACAGCCCCTGGTTTCAAGGACCTTATAATCCAGTGCAAACCTCACAGACAAGAATCAGGAGTACTTTGCTCTTTTACACAGTTTTGCTTTCTCCTTACTCTCATCCCTTCTTTCCCCTAAAAAATTAAAGCTAACTTTTCATATCGAAAATCAAACTTTTAAGATACATCATGTTGGTTTTCATAATTACCCTTTAAAAAGAAGCAACAAGGCAAAAAACTATCTCAATCCATAGAATCAGAATGTGTGAGAGCTAAAAAAAAAAACCTTAAATATCATGCATGCTCTGAGGAAACTGAGGCCTCAGTCTCAGAACAACCGGGAGAGCCGTGCCTCTACCCCACGTCATCTGGCTTCCAGGTACTTGGTTCTTCCCCAGTGCACCATGTTGAGCTACCTCCTGCGTGATCAACCCATGTCCCTTCTGCCTGCCAGAAGAAAATGAAAAGTTTTATTGTTCATAATTTTGGATAAATTGCAATATTGTAGGTTCATATAAATTCACTCACAAATTATACTCAGTAAACCCCAGTGAGCAATTTAAAGGCACAATACCACCCTCTCTCTTGCTGGGAGGGCAAGGTGATGATGGAGCAGGAGGGAGGAGAATAGAGAAAGCTCATAAATTAAGAGAAGCAAAGGAGTGATTTCATCAAAGTGCCAAGCTCAGTCCATGGAATGTTTCAATTGTATAAAATTTATAGTGTTCTGAGGGGGATGATTTACGGGTCCTAATTTTTCACAATAAAAAGCTCAGTGGGGATTCTGCGAATGAAATATCTTTTTTAAAATAAATTAAAAATGTAGTTTGAAATGAGGGTCAATGGTGCCACGTCTGGAGAATAACTCCTTCTCGGATCAGCTCCAGAAATAAGTCACAGGAGAAAGACCCCATAAAACATGTATTATTTAAAAAGGCATAGGAAAGTGTATGACAAATAAGCAATATGCAGAAAAGCATATCTGATCTAATTTGTTCCATCAATAGGATAATATCTTTATCATTAGGTTTCAATGAAAAAAGAAGAACTGGATAGAAATCTAAGGGTTTTCATGAAAATTAAGGTGTTTAAACAATGAGAGAAGAAGAGAAAGGAAGGCATAAAAGTGAAATCTTCTAAATAAGTAAATGTGTCTCATATTTAGGAAAAAAACAAAATGTAAGTATGTACTGCTTCCTGCAAATTTGACCTATATGGAATTAGAACCTAAATGTCATGCAATAATTCTTAGACCCTTCCTTCAGTGAGTCTTCTATAAGGAGAATATTAAGAGCCTCACCCCTGTCCACAGGTGCAGCCAATGATAGTCCTATAAATGGGGATAGGCCCACTGAGCCACAATCCTACATTAACTGGGCCCACCTGCATGTTGGTTCATCCATTCTTCACAGCTGTGGCTCAATCTCAGCTTCCTGATAGTGACTGAATCAAGAGGCTATATTCCTATTCTTCCAGGCTGGGTTCTTGACCAACTACCTGGACTTTCCAATTTCTCTCTCTGAAAGGCTGACTGAACCCCAGTCCTAGTACACGCAGTTTCTCGCCACCCACTCCTTACTAGTTGGCCTTGTATTTCAGCTCCAGCAAGAGGAGAGCTTGAATTGACTTCGTCACTTTGGACAGGGACTATTCATAGCAAGTTATCTCCCTCAGTACATACCTCCTAGTTGATGCTTTATCTCCTGAGCTCCATCTCCACAAGCCAAACCTGCTATTTAGCCAAGATTATTCAAATTTTGATGGTGATTATTTAGTAGTCGAAACAAGGAGATCCAAATCAGGCTTCTAAATTTGTAAGTGCTATTTTTAATTTCCTAAGTGAAATATAATTGTCTCAAATCTTTGTGCATTTCTTGCTTCTTTCATTTCTGTGGTGGATAGGCTCCAAGGTGGTCCCTCCATGACCCCCAAATTCTTGTTGTTCATGCCCTTGTATAACCCCATCTCCTTCAGATTAGGTAAGACTTGTCACTTGCTTCAAATCAATAGAATACAGCAAAGGTGATAGGAAGTCACTCTCATTATTACATTATGTTATGTAAGACTCCATCTTACCAGCAAACTTGCTCCAAAGACTCTCAGTAGCTGTCGTGAAGAAGAAAATTGCCATTTTGTAAAAAGGCACATGAGAGAGAACCATGTAGCATGGACCTGGGCTGGAAGGGGCATCTTTTAATTGCGGAGAAAGGCTTCATCTAATAGCTAGCAAGAAGCTGGAGCCCTCTGTCTTACAACCACAAGGAAATGACTTTTGCCAACAACCTAAGTGAGTTTGGAGGCAGAACCATCTCTACTTGAGCCTCCAGATGAGAACTGAGCCTCAACTAACACGTTGATTGCAACTTTGAAGAGGGCCAGTTAAGACGTGCCCAATACCTGACCCACAGAATTGTAATTGCAGAAATATATGTGTGTTGTTTTAAGCCACTATGTTTTTGGAAATTTGTTAAGCAGCAATATATAACCTATACAACTTTAACTCAAATAAATACAAAGATAACTCAATTGTGCACTGTAGTGAATTGTATAAAAGACTCACTTTTAATCCTTAAGACAAAGCTAGAAACAAGGAGTTTACAATCTGGATGGAAAGATTAAACAAAATTATACAATATCATATGACAAATGAGAATTAGGATAGGACCATTTATGATCAATTGTCAAATACATGAGGCAGGCATAAATTCTCCAAGTATGCTGTGGGAAGAGAGGTCACCGGGTCCCAGGGAGAGTTTACAATGGAAGTAGAGGACGTTCCACAGTTCTTGCAGGATAAATAGAGCTTGCTTTGGCAGAGATGAGGAGTAACACGTTTGAGACAGGAAACAGAAAACAATTAACACACTCTGATCTCTGTAGAAATGAAAATGCCATTCTCTATGGGATGAACAGTTATATAAGACAACAATTATATGACTGTGGCAAATTATTTTATCTCTCTGAAGCTCAGTTCCCTCTGCTGTAATACAGGAAAAGTAATGGTATCATCCTCAATAAGTTGTTTTGAAAGTGCAATAACAGAATTAAAGTGCTTAGCACAGTAAGAACCTGATAAATGTTTGCTATTATTATTGCCAATAGAACTTTTTTATACTTACTAGAAGAGAGTCTGGTTCGGTAAAAGAACTGCCATTATACCAGACACTTTAAGTCAGCTCAGAGGCAAGCTAAGAGTCTCAGTCTCTTCTGTGGGCCATTCCAAGGACACGTTGCTTTCAGTTCCTGCTTCCTGCCTTCCTGCCTTCCTGCCTTCCTGCCTAGCATTGTTAGGCGCTTTTATGACCATAAAGATTCTCGTACTAAATCACTGGGCAACTCGAGAGGAAAGAGCTTGTTTATTTCATCTTCTTAACTCTCACCAGGTCCAAAACAAAGCTTGGTATCTAGCAAATCTTCCTGAAGTGGTTTGCTTTTGTGTTTCTTCAATGATGAGGCCAGCATCACAGGAGGCTGGGGACTGAAGGGGGTGGCAAAGATAAATATATTGTTCAAAATTCATCCTGTGTCCTTTGAAATGTTTTGCTTAAGGTTTTAGAATTTAATCCCACCCTGTCCAGCTTCAGGGGAATTTTTCTGGACCAGTTAATATAGTTAGTTCAAACTTTATTTTATTTAATATATCTGTTGGCTACCATGGACACATTCTTTTCTTCTTTTCTTTCAGAGCTCATCTCAAGAGACGTTCCTTGTTTGCGAGTCTCTCCACAATAACTGATTGCCAGGATCAGCAGCAACCTGAGGAGGTCCCATCCATTTGTATGTTGGCAAGCTGTGACTTCCGCCATGGAGAGAGCACCCATCCCCTCTCTTGCACCAAAAATTCAAATTTAGAACGCACTACATCTGTCAGGCATTTATAAACATGAGGCATATGTGAGTCTTCTGGTTAGCTGATGGTATTTACAGTCTTCCTGTTGTTCAGCACTGACACTGGAACATAAGTCCCCAGGAGTTTACTGGAATATTCACATATGGTCAAATATTATGGCATCTTGGTATATTTGCGATGCAGTGTGTTTTCACATAGACAATTGGCATCTGGCTTGAATGTTGAAAAGTATGGAGGGAAACGGAGATGCCAATAGGAAATCAAAAGAACAGAGGAGCATGAAGAATGGCTTTCTCCCAACCAAAAGAGAACTGGAAATGCGGCAGCTTCCTCAGATGATCAGCTGTCCACGTCTGAAAATTCAGTGTGTCTCCAGGGTATTTTCACTTAAAATTAATCCAGAATGTTGTTTCCTTCAAGTAAGTGAAAAAGACCTGAACAACTGAGTTGATTTATTTTAAGAACTGAAGCCTATAGGAAGAGGATGTGGAGGAAAAAGCTTGAATTCCATCTCTACAACTTACCAGCTGTGTGTCCTTGGGCAAACTGCATAACCTCTCTGCACATTGGTTTCATCATCTATAAAAGTGGGAACAGATAAACCTGATGCTTTACTGCATTGGGTAGTTGTGCTTCTGATTAATATGAGTAACATATATAGTCTTATAAAATATGGAATAGTATTATTATTAGCTTCATAGAATCATTTTGTAAGTGGAATATATATCATTAATTTCACAGTTATTATTAATTGTAGTAAACAATTTCTTGTCTGCCTAAGAACACATCTTTTCTGGGAACTGCCCCCTCGACTATCTCCCTCCCAGTCCAGACTTCATCAGCTTTGTAGGAGTCTCCATGTTCAATAACAAGGGTTCTCTACCCCCGGGCCACAGACCAGTACCTGTCCTTGGCCTGTTAGGAACCAGGCCACACAGCAGGAAGTAAGCAGTGTGCGTCATCTGTATTTATAACTGCTCCCAACTGCTCACATTACCCCTGAGTAATGGGAGTAACCTCTGCCTCCTGTCAGATCAGCGGCAGCATTAGGTTCATGGAAGCATGAACCCCACTGTGAAGCATGCATGGGAGGCATCTAGGTTGCACGCTCCTTATGAGAATCAAATGCCTGATGATCTGTCACTGTCTCACGTCACCCCCACATGAGACCTTTCTAGTTGCAGAAAAACAAGCTGAGATCTCCCACTGATTCTACATTATAGTGAGTTGTGTAATTATTTCATTATATATTATTACAATGTAATAATAATAAAAATAAAGTGTGCAATAAATGTAAAGCACTTGAATCATCCCAAAATCATTCCCCCAACCCTTGCCTGTAGAAAAATTGCCTTCCACAAAACTGGCCCCTGGTGCTGAAGAGGTTGAGGCCCGCTGTTGTGTAGCACAAGTTCAGCCTGGCCACAGCTTATTGGGATGATATTCTTAAGGCTTGGCGATATTCCTGTCCTCAGGGTATGTGACAGCACACTCCTTGTAGCAAATCCATACAACACATTCCTTGTAGCAAATTTTCTTGTTCAAGCTTGTTCAGGTCGAGTTTCTGTCACAACCAACAAGAAAGATTCCTAAAAAAATAACGAGCTAAACTAAAAAATGGGGAAAGTAATATTTTTAATGGAAAATAATGGAATAAGAAATGAGAAATAAGAAGTGAGACTGCCTAAGCTATTTGGTTCCAGCTATTGAAATCTCAGCATTGTGACTAGACATGTGACACAGCAACTCATAATCTCACAGCGCCTTAATCCTATATCTATAAAATGGAATTGGCTTGAAATTCTCACCACCCTCAAGATGCAAAAATTATCCTCTTATTTCACCAAATATAACTGAAACCAACTCAACAATCTCATACTGGCTTGGTCCTCCACTCCTCCTTCCTCTGCATCATCTCCTGAGACCCCTAGGAAGCTTAAATAAATTAAAGAGGAGAGTCACCTAACTTTCAACTCAAAGCATGCAAAGAGTGTCATCACATGGCATGGTCTCTGGAAAGAGGGAAAAACTGCCAGCAGCACTACTCCCATGGCACCATACTCCACCCAGGCTGCTGAGACCTGCCAGGCTCATGCTCAGCCAGTCCCCTCTGAAGTCTCAACTACCTACCAGGCTCCACACCCAGTCTGGTGCAGGTGCCCAGCTCTTCCAGACCCACATCCACTTCTTATCTCATTCTAGCCTCAAAAATCAACTCAGGAGTCTGACTGCTTTCCTTTTCAATCTCTGGGATTTAAAAAATAAAAATAATAATTGTTAATTCTACTTCTTTTTTTTTTTTTTTTTGAGACAGAGTCTCACTCTGTCACCCAGGCTGGAGTGCAGTGGCACGATCTCAGCTCACCACAACCTCCGCCTCCCAGGTACAAGTGATTCTCCTGCCTCAGCCTCCCGAGTAACTGGGATTACAGGTGGCCACCACCACACCTGGCTAATTTTTGAATTTTTAGTAGAGACGGGATTTTGCCATGTTGACCAGGCTGGGTTTGCACTCCTGACCTGCGTTGATCCACCTGCCTTGGCCTCCCAAAGTGCTGGGATTACAGGCATGAGCCACAGTACCCAGCCTATTCTACTTCTTTCCTTGGTTCTGGAGCTACCTGTGTGTAGCATCACCCACTCCCCTTAGCTTACCTCTTTCCCAGAGTACTAAGTAGGAGCAGAGAAACTTAATATAGATTTAGCATTGCAAGTAGGCCTTTTGAAAATAACTTTACAGTAAGAGATTATAATACATAAATTACAAATAGAATGAAATCCCCAGTGTCAGCATCATCCACAAAATCAAACAATATCATAACTTCGGTGAAGGTAAGGATGACACTGTTTTGAAAATTTTGATGGATGATTCAAAAAGTTCTTCCAGTAACAAAGATGATACTAACATTGAAGATCTATGTAAGGAATTTAAGTAAAATTATTTCATAAAATGTAAGGGTGGAAAAAGAAGTATTTATAAATCAATATTTTATATAAAATGTTTTTCAAATATGTTTAGGCAACTGATTAATCAAAAACATATTATAGGTATAATTTACCTATTTTATGTAACCTTAAAAGAGTTTATGTATTCAAATTGGTCACAATTTTTTTAACTTCTCATTGAAGAAAAAGGAAAATAACCTGATACTTGGAGTTGCTTCATATTCAGATTTATACAAATATCAAAAATGAAGAGATTTAATGATATGAACACTTTATTACTATGGTCTAATTTTCCCTGCTATTTGTCACACTCAGTTTTACAAAGATGTGGATAGGACTTCACAATCCTTAAAGTATCTTGTTTTCTTTTTCCTTATCGAAGTGTTTTCAGGAAAGAATTCTCTTACTGTACTTTTATTATGTCTCAGGTGCCCAAGAAGAACCTGATTTTTTGAAACTCCTTTATCTATCTGCTAAGTTATTACTTAATCTAAGTTTCTATTCTCTCAAATGTAAAATAGGAGAAATAAATGGAACCATCCTCATAGCATTGGCATAGAATTAAATAAGATACTACATGTAAGACCCAGCCTTGCTGACTTCAAAAAATGCAAGCTGTTATTACCAGGAAGGTAGAGGGATCCAACTTGTCATCCATGAAGTTGATCAGAGTCATCTGGAAAATCTCAGCACTAAACACAATTGTAAATACACGGAAGGTCAATTACCTAAATTCCATTAGTTCTCATATCAGGTCACAGGTAGGTGGCCAAATTTTGATTGATGCACTAAATTCATTTTCATTTTAATACAGGATATGTAGATCAAAACTATTACCCAGAGTCTTGCTGAGCAAGTAGAGAATGTGCAAGTGAGAGCAAAGACGTGTGGTATTAACGCCACACCAAAGTGCACAGATTTACTGAAATCTGGGGACAATTTTCTCCCCTGAATTCAAAATACAACACATTTGAAGAAGTATACAATTCTATATAAATGCAATATATTCCTGAAGGACAACCAAATGATAAGAAGCTAACAATGAATAATTTAAGAATGTCACCAAGTTTCTTGCAATGAGAAGTAACTTCCAAAAGTGGGAGGCTGAGAAGCAACTTCTAGGTAGATTTAATCGTATGTGATAGCTACCTAATTACGTACCTACCAACTGTGAGTGACACATAGCCAGTTCTCAGTACATATTTGTGGAGTTCATGGATCTTGTTGAATGCCTACATTTTCTGAATTAATTAGTAGCTTAAACCCATAATTTCTTAACTACTTTAAAAAAATCCCCTTTGTGGAAATTTCCTCAACTACTGAAACATGAAAGAACAAAAATGGTGTACCCATCTGTTTATCTAGGCCCATGTAACAAAAGGGGAAACTGATCCTTGAATGATCACTAGAGTGAGGGAATGTCACAGGGATGTTAATACTCCTTAGTCGGCTTCTACTAACTACACTCTTCTCCAACTTTTCGTAGCCCCTTATCCCCCGCCAATCTCATTTCACAGATTTCTAACAAGAGAGTAAAGAAAGGAGGTAATTGCAACAATGTTGGAGGTGAAAGACAGAGAATTGCTGCTGGGGAGAGGAGCGGTTGAGGCAGGATGCAAAAGGGTTGTACAGTCACTGTGGTCTATAGGGAGTGATTTGAGGTACACTTTTTGAAAGCTCAGACGTTTATGGAACCAGAAATAACCACTGTTCCTTCTTTTCCATTACAAAAATGCATCTGAAGTATGCTTCATAAAAGGCAAATACGTCTAAAAGGAACATACACAATTCACATACAATTATTCTTCAAAATTTAAATAGCATCTGAAACAAAGAGAAGACAAATTCTAAGGAGAGTGGAAGAGTTAGGAGTGGGCAGGACTTGGAGAAGGTGTCAAGACCTGTGGGAGAGCTGTGCAGCGCCTGCCCCCAAGAAAATGAACGCAGCAGCAAACACATCAGGAGATCAGAGGTGGGAAGTGAGTGGACGCCAAGCACAATAAGTACCTCAAACTTAGCGGGTAGGGAAGGCAGGGAGGAGGAAAGGATTTTTCCTCCAGGGTGGCCTTCTGAGGCTAGAGGTGTGACCCATCCAGAAAAACAGTGGGGAAACTCCAGGCTAGACCACAGGCTCTTCCAGTTAGTGTTCTGGAGGAAATTTGGAATAATTCTTCAGGTCATTAAAATCCAGGGAAATTTTCAGGGAAATTATCCTACCCAGCACTTTGTAAAACCACTTACCATAAGAATAAACAAAAAGAGTTTGGAGATGTTTCTTTAAAAGAATAAGAGATATTTTTAAGTACTTTTCCCCACTTCCTCTTTCTACTGCCTGCACCCCCAGCCCCCCCACCAAGAACACACACATATTGAAATATAAAGGATAGAAAGAGTTCAGGAATAGAGGGATTAAACAAATTTTAGTCTTCATTAGCCAACTAAATCTCTAGAGACAAAAGAAGTAAAAATGAGATAAAATCTTGGTTGAAGTTCAGAGTTTTTAAAATTTCAATTGATTAAACAGTTAGAGAACATGAGAATTAAAAAAAAAAAAATTCCTGAACCATGCTTCAGACACTACTAAAAATAAAGGAAAATTTCATGCTTGATATGTATGCAATAAAATAAAAATTGTGTCATGTTTATCAGGTAAGCACCACTATATACTATTGCCCTAAGGAAAGAATAGCTAAAATGATGTAAAATGCTTCCTTTATTCATCAGCCTGGGACATTGAAAATGTATTCTTTGGAAGTTTGCCTTCCCTTGAGTATTATTTAAAATAATTACTATTTATTACTGTATGGTCTTCTTGATGTAAAATATAGGTCTTGTGATGTAAGCATTATTTATTGCTGTGTTTTAGCAGTTAGTAGGTCACCAACAATGCTGATAAACAGAGTGGCTGAGGAAGAAAGATTACCTTCCCAGGAAGGGAAGTCATTTTCTAATCAAAGTATTTTATTAGAACCCCTTAGTTGACAGACTTCTCTCCTAACAGTACTATCAGAACATTCCTCTATTTCATATTACCACCCTCAAATCATACATTTCGGGGAAAATACAAATGTTCAATATGTTAACATCAAAGTTATGCTGTTTGAAAGAAGAAAAGTCTGCAATCTAGAATCGTCTGATTAGACAAATAATGTTCCCTGTAATTACAAACGATTCCAGCCATTGACTGTGGTTATAAACCCCAAGCTTATATCTGCAGTAGTGACTCACTGCCTTAAATTCTGTTCTCCAAATTTTGGTCTTTCTCATTTCTGTTATAATGAGCTTCTTTCCTACGGAAATTGTTCAAGAAAGTTGAATGAACTTAAATCAATTTCATATTAACAGATAATGCAAAATATTAGCAAGAGACAGATTCCCGGTACAAGTCAAAAACTATTTATAGGAGAAATATGACTGTGAAATCATCCCTCAATGAACAATTACTAAGTTTCTACTACATGTACAGGATCATTCTAGGGACTATGGGGGATACAAAGATTAAGAAGACCCATCCCAACTTACAGAGGCTTAAAGACAGGGCTGCAATCAGCACCAGTGCCCTAATGCCCATGGTGAGCATGCTATCTAAAGCATTTGATTCTCATGGAAAAAAAAAAAAACTTAAGTCTAATTTATTTGAGCTTTTGAAATTAGATAGCATGACCTAATGATGTAAGTAATGGGCTAGGATTAAAAGAACCTGGAGTCCAACATCAATCTGCTGCTAACTAAGAGTTAGACACAAGCTGGTTACGGAAGTAGAAAACACCACAGAGGGTGACCTGTCATCTACAGAATGTTCTTCCATTGCGAAGATCCAGAAAATCAACTTTCCTGGAGATACCCATAGCTGATCAGATCCCAGAGAAGACTGAAGCTAACAAAATTTACAACAAAATGAGTGATAAACTAGAACACCACTTTACCAATCAGGTTAATTGCCAATGCACCTGGAATTCTATGGATCTACTGGCCCTAAAGAAAGACTATACATAAAACCCAAACCTCTACTCTTCGGTCAAGAGTTACCTTCCAAGAGAAACAGAATTCTCCTACTGGTTGGACACACCAAGCTCTTCTCCCTCTTATGAGAAGGAATGAAATTAGCTCTTCATTTTCTGCAGAACAAAACCCAAAAACCTTGGCCTGGCAATCAAAGTCTGCCAGTGTCGGACCATGTGACTCCAGTGTTGTCTCTTTTCTTTCTCCCATCCTTTCTCGCAGGTCCCCAGAATCCAAGTTCCAATCACACAAAACCTGGCATTCTTTCTCAATAAGCTATGCTTTCTCATGCTTCTATGCCTTAGAAATGTCTGATCCCACTTAAAAAGCTCTGTCCTTCTCTCTTACACTGTGAGAGTCAGATGGTCAGCCCCCAGGTAAAAAATTTTATGATTACTTTGTCTCCCACTTAGACCTGGGCCCAAAGCATAGTTAGTTGCTTCCATTACATTCTGTTCGTACCTTTATGATAATAGGTATCTCATTTGTATATGTTTGGTTTCTCTCCCCTCCTCCACCCCATGTAGACCACAAGCCCCACAAGGACAAGGACCACATTTCTCATATTTGAATGTGTGAAGCCTAGCACTTGGCAGACTCAAGAAATGTTTACTGACTGAATAACATGAGTCTACATTGAAAGCCAAGTTGGTATCAGAAGGTTATACTGCAAAGAAAGAGACAAAGCAAGGGTGTTAAATATTCCCTGTGAGCAGGTCATCCAGCAATTCTAGCTTATGCAATCAACTCCATCCCAGGGCAGTATCTCCCACAAGGACCATGGTGGCTCCCTCTCCCTTAGACTACATTTAAAACCCTGACAGATTCCTACAAATAATTCAACTGTTCATCAATCATCAGTAGGCAATATAGCTGAGGAGATTATTTTCCAGGTCTGTACTCCTCAGGTTACCTGTCTCCTTGGGGAAGATTGGTTGCTTAAATTATCGCTTAGAAGGACCATTCTTATCCGTCGTGTGTTGATTATTACTAGTATCCATTTCCAAACATTCCTGGTATCCAACCATCTCAAGTATGTTGTCCTTAAACTCTAGAGATGCATGCTATTGCAAGGTTAGCACCAGACCTAATGAAAAATGTGGCCTTGAAGAAATAATCTCTGAGTTTCATAGTTCATCTTAATGTAGAATGAAAACAATGAACATTTTAGAAGCATCATACTTGAAAGTTGAAAGTGAGGCTATAAGGTAGTCACTAGAATCTAGATCTGATTCTCAAGCCAGGCTTCTTTCATTATTTCAAAAAGCAGATCTTCATCTGCCTTACAAAATGATTGTGAAGGTAAAATAAGGTAGTACGTGTTGGTAGAGTTAACACATATGAGAGTTCTTGGAAAAATCTCCATATAATATACTTGATTAATTAGGTAGAAAATAGACCGTAGTTAATATGGCCTGCGGTGTTTGTCCCAAGAATGTTCCTGAACATTCAGCTCACACATCAGTAATTAAGAGCTACAGAAAGGAACCATTGTCTTGCTTCTTTCTACATTCAAACTTGGGCCAGGCCGAGATGAAATCCTTGGCATTCTCTATGCCCACCAACCAGGAAATGGTCTTGCCTCTGAGATGCTGAAGGAAATGTGGAAATGTTTGCCTACTGTGGCCTAAGGGTTGGGCAGAAAGTCTGACGAAACAAGCCAAAGGTTTTCTGTTTCTCTATGGCAAGATCAAGAATGGCAAATTCAGGTGACCAAGGCCGCAATTTTTAAATCTCCTTAAGACTGTGTAAACACTGACACAAAAATTTGCCAATTACATATGTATGATGGTGCCATGTGACAAGCAATTTTAAATGAGAAAATTCTTTTTCTAAAAGAGCACATTTTTCCATCCTATTGCTGAATGTACGTTCTTTGACAGAGTTCTTAGCTCCACACAGGATTTAAGGATACTACCATGCTCTAAATGACACATGAGATTTTGTCACTGTGGAAAGCACACAAAATTCAATCCCCCAGTCATTTCATCAAAAAAGAGTAGTCAGAGTCTGCGGTGTGTGTGTCTGTGTGTGTGTGTGTGTATCACATTTTCTATTACACTACTTGGCTTAGATAACCATGGATCAAGGACCAACTGCTCAAGAACACATTACTCTGAAAGTCAGCTCAAAGACAAGATTCCACGAAGCACTCAATTCCCTTGCCACTCACATTATACTTTGGAAAAGCTCTGAAGCTGAGTAAAGCATTCTGTTAAGTCTTTACTCATTCAGAAAATTTGCAATTATTCATTGTTAGTATTTAGAAATGGAATTTATTTTTATAGGCTAATCTTATTCCCTATGAAGTTGCTAAATTAACTTACTAGTTTTAGAGTATATACATGTACTATAAGCCTCAAACTACCTACGTGCTTGATTAACTGCACTCTCCCACTTACTGTGTTAATTGTATAACACTCCAAGGAGTTAATCTTATTTTCTATTTCTAAGCCCTTGAACAAGTTTCAGCACCTAATTCATCCTCCAGGACTAGAAAAAAAATATATGTATATATATATATCTCCTGTTACCTACACTAGAGTACCAACTAAGACAATTTGAAGATTGAAGCAGCATCACCCCAGTTTTTCCCAAACACTATTATAATCCTAATAAGAAAGCAGTTACATGTCCCTTCTGCTGGTCTCCAAACTTCTCATCTCACATACATTGGAATTAATTATTGTTATAGTCAGTTTACCTTAAAATGTCAAATACATAGAAACCAGAGAGTGTGAAATGAGGAAAAATATCTTGTAGTTCCACAGGAAGGGCCAATAGGGTTTACTTCTGTCTCTCAGGTGTCTGACTTTCATATTAAGCAATGTGATAGAATTAATATGCTAGGTAAAATTACCAATTTGTTATTTGTTTTTATTTTACTCAGATAACTCAGATTTATGTCTAACCAAATGTGAGGATAACTTATAAACTGCCTAAATTATGCTTGGACTTGGAAGGAAATAATTTAATACTTTCTCCAAAAAGGCTCCCTCTTTCCACCTCCATTATGTAAGCAATGTGGGAAATATTTCATAAATAATAAACAGTTCACGGGGCAGATTAAAATATTACATTCCTTTTCCCACAAACTCCAGCACTTAAGAACTTTGAGCAAGAGATCCAGAGTACATTGAAATAAGCTTAGAAGTCTTGATTGTGTGTTTCTAGAACTGTGTCATTTGTCTCCACCAAGATAACCAGAACTCACTGTCTGAGTCACAGATTAAAAGTATATCACAGCTCTCTGCTCCTCCTGTTCGAGAGTCAGCCACATCTTCTTTTGCATCGCCAGCGCATCCCTGAGACACCATGGGGAAGGTGAAGGTCGGAGTCAACGGATTTGGTCGTATTGGGCGCCTGGTCACCAGGGCTGCTTTTAACTCTGGTAAAGTGGATATTGT
>NW_012115500.1:4730891-4747293 GCF_000951035.1 Colobus angolensis palliatus | reverse complement strand
ACCACCAGCCCCAGCGAGAGCACAAGAGGAAGAGAGAAGCCCTCACTGCTGGGGAGTCCCTGCCACACTCAGTCCCCCGCCACACTGAATCTCCCCTCAGTTTCCATGTAGACCCCTTGAAGAGGGGAGGGGCCTAGGGAGCCCCACCTTGTCGTGTACCATCAATAAAATCCCCTGTGCTCAAAAAAAAAAAAAAAAAAAGTATATCACATTTACTTATTGGTGATAATTCCAATATCCAATTGATCAGCCAGCAAATAATCTTTAGAAACAGAAACACTGGATTGGTAAAAATTCCTGACATTTCTAGAAATCTCCAAGCCAAATGCAGAAGTCGCAATTGCCAAGGATTCCAAATATCATAACAAAAGTAAAGAAATAAAGAAATAGACCAATCACTGAGAAGAGCAAAAAGCTCAGATTGTATTCATTGTGTTCTCTAGTTCCTCTGTCTAACAAAGTTAGAAAACCAGATGACACAGTTTGTCTGTGTCCCAAACTCAAACCCAAATCTCATCTTGAATTGTAGGTCCCATAATTCCCATGTGTTGTGGGAAGAACTTGGTGGGAGATAATTGAATCATGGGGGCGGTTTCTCCCATACTGTTCTTATGGTAGTGAATATGTCTCATGAGATCTGATGGTTTTATAAGGAATTTTCCTTTTCACTTGGCTATCCTTCTCTCTCTTGCCTGCCACATGTAAGATGTGCCTTTTGCCTTCCACCATGATTGTGAGACCTCACCAGCCATGTGGAACTGTGAGTCCATTAAACCTCTTTTTCTTTATAAATTACCCATTCTTGGGTATGTCTTTATCAGCAGTATGAAAATGAACTAATACACCAGGCGTGGTAGTTGAATTAAAATTAAAACTAAATCTACATAGAAAATTCAACCACTATAAGTCATCATAGTTAAACACACCAAATAAAGTTATTACAAGACTATTTCAAATCTGAATCATCTGAATAACTACCTTAACTGGCCATTTTATATTTCTTGCACAACTTCTTAACTTTTAAAATCATATGATTACGTACAACTTAAATGTTTCTTAGGACTTGTAGACGTAGGTGATGAGTTATTTTTAACACCTCAATTCTAAATCATTTAAACACATGGGATACATATTAAGATTTTAGGAAGTCAGCATTTGAGCAAACTGAAAAGATCTCAAGAAATTGAATGAATTTCCATGTGGCGATTTTATGGCCAGAAAAGACTGAAGGAAAGCAATCAATGTGTCATCAAGCTGCACTGCATTCTTTAGGCTGAGAGATAGCTGCTGGAGTTTTACTGTTTCAACGCAAAATAATGTAACTAGTGCTCCTTAGGCTTCTATGCAAACAATCGAGTTGCCATGAGAGACATCAGGCTTTTCCTGTTGAGCATCTGCACAAAGAACCTAGCACAAAGCCAGACAAACGGGGTGTGACCGAGTGCACCCAAGAGACTGTTAAAAGAGAAACTTTGGACAAATTTAACGTAACCGAATTTAAGAGAGCAAAGAGTGATTCGCGAAGGGGGCAACCACCTCCCCCAACGCAACCAGAACAGGTTTAGAGAGACTCTGGCACTGCAGCGTGATGGAAGATTTATGGACAGAAAAAGGAGTGATGTACAGAAAACAGAAGTGAAGTACAGAAACAGCTGGATTGGCTACAGCTCGACATTTGCCTTACTTGAACACCATTTAAACAGTTGGCCACCTGTGAGTGGCGAAATGTCAGTGATTGGTACACGCAGGTTACAGCCTGTTTATATATCCAGTTAGGTTACAGTTCATTAGTTCATTATGTATAGGGAAACCTTGGACTGAACTTAAAATATGTAAGAAGGCAGCTTTAGGCTAATTTTTTTTTTTTTTTTTTTTTTTTTTGAGACGGAGTCTCACTGTCACCCAGGCTGGAAAGCAGTGGCGCGATCTCGGCTCACTGCAACCTCCACCTCCCTCAGCGGCCACCCTCGGCCAGTCACCCGTGTAGCTGGGATTGCAGGCGCCTGCCACCACACCCAGCTAATTTTTGTATTTTTAGTAGAGACTGGGTTTCGCTCTGTTGACCAGGTGGTCTTAAATGCCTGACCTCAAGTTATCCGCAAGCCTTTGCCTCCCCAAGTGCTGGGATTACAGGGGTGAGCCACCGCACCCGGCCTAGGCTAAATTTAATTTAACAAGATGCCCCAAGTGTCTCTTCTTGGTAAAAGAGAGGACATCTGTTTCAAAGAAAAGCTTTGAAGAAAGAGGCTGGATTCAGATACTGTTTCCCATTTTAACTAACACCCACACCGCACGTGTATGGATTGAGATTCTCTCTCAAAGTGGTTATTTTAGTCATGGAAATGCCACAAATGAATGTCAGAATGAACCAGTCTTACGTATTAGAGCAAACATGTTCTAAGGATGTCTTGATGTATTAAATTTTAGTATTACATAGAATCTCAAATTTTCAAAAGAGAGAAATGACTCCACGAGGCCAAGATTTACATTCATACACTCGCACATACATAAAACTGCCACCAATGGCACTGTAAATCAACTAATTGCTTCCAGAGAAGGCTTTGTCTACGTTGAATATTATTTTTATTTTTATTTTTTTTTTTGAGATGGAGTCTCACTCTGTCACCCAGGCTGGAGTGCAGTGGCGCGATCTCGGCTTACTGCAAGCTCCACCTCCTGGATTCACGCCATTCTCCTGTCTCAGCCTCCCAAGTAGCTAGGACTACAGGTGCCCACCACCACACCCGGCTAACTTTTTTGTATTTTTAGTGCAGACAGGGTTTCACCGTGTTAGCCAGGATGGTCTCGAACTCCTAACCTCGTGATCTGCCTGCCTGGGCCTCCCAAAGTGCTGGGATTACAGGCATGAGCCACCACACCCAGCCAATATTAAATTGTTTACTTGTATATGTGTACATACACTTCCCTTAAAAAATTTAGGAGGGTGACAGGTTTTCGAATGTAGTAGAAATCTAATCAGATCAGGGTGAAGGCTTTGCACAACTTTCACAGCTTGGTCTGTTAGGTAAGTTGCAATTTGTCTAAGTCATACTTCACTCAAAAGTTCATCCAACTGTCTATTGAACATATACTGTATGCTTGGCACTGGGGATACAAGGATCAAAAAAACAGTCCTGCACCAAAGAGTCCTGTCACTCCTCAACAGACAGACACATGAGAAAGAGTTGCCATGAGATCTGTGAACACTGTAAAAGAGTAGGAGATAAGGTACAGACTGTGATAGAGGTGCAAAGAAAAGTTTAGGCTCCCAGGGCAGGGGTGAAAAGAATTCAATAAGGGAAAGATGTCTGAGCGTCTTGGAGAACTGGCTGGCAATTGACACATAGACATGGCCAAGGGGAGGAAGGACACGTGACCAGGTGGAGCAGACAACATGTGCATATTCACAGAGGCATGAAATGGCACAGCATGTTCAAGAGCCAGGAGTTGAACTGTCATTGGATTTAAGCTGAAGGTAGTTGTATTAATGTAATCTATAATTTCCTTATAAATAAACTGTGCATTAGCGCCACATTACTGCTGTTCCTCATCTTTTAACACTGGAAAAAAATCCCATGAATTTTCTGTGAAATTTTACAAGATCATCCAAAACACATTCTAGTGGAAAGTTACAAACACAGTTACAGTAGACATAATTTCCTAATGACTTACAGTTGATTAATTAAGAAGAAAACCCTACAATTTATTTCTTTTCCATCACCCTTGGATTTTGGGTTAAACATTTCATTCAGTTCTTCATTCAGCAGGACCAGGTGGCAGAAGTTATTACTGGGAGCACAGTGCAGAGGTCAAGAGCTTTGCAACTGGACAGACCAGGGTTTGAATCTTGCCTTTGTTTCTCAGTAACCATGTGACCCAGGTTAAGTTTCTTAACTTCTCCAGCCTCAGTTTCCTTGTGTGTATAACAGGTGTTATCCTAGCACATGATTCAAATAAATAGTCTGATAATTAAATAAGATTACATGTAGACGACTGGGTGCGGTGGCTCACTCCTGTAAGCCCAGCACTTTGGTAGGTTGAGGTGGTTGGATTGTTTGAGGTCAGGAGTTCAAGACCAGCCTGGCCAACATGGTGAAAACCTGTCTCTACTAAAAATACAAAAATTAGCTGGGCACGGTGGCAGGCGCCTGTAATCCCAGCTACTCAGGAGGCTGAGGCAGGAGAATTGCTCAAACCCAGGAGATGGAGGTTGCAGTGAGTCAAGGTCATGCCACTGCACTCCAGCCTGGGTGACAGAGCAAGACTCCGTCTCGGGGAAAAAAAAAAGATTACATGTAAAGAGCTTTGCAGAGAGTATAATATATAGTGAGAGTTCAATAAATAATTTTAAAATTACAAAATAAGACAAGGTGATATTCGTCTGTAAATAAATACAACCAAAACTAGCAATGTAAGCAATTATCCAAATAATTGAGAAGTAACTGTCATTCCCGAATTAGCTGGCTAATTTGAAATAACTAGCTATTTTAGATATAAAAAGTGATATAGGTTTCGGATGAAAACGGTTTGGGATTTGATTTCTCTGGCAACATAAGTCAATTCTCGTTTTCCATTTAAGTATATAAAATCAATCTAAATGTCTGTTCTTACCAAACCCCCTACATTTCTTGGACTTTGGTTCTCCCATTTTACTCTCTAGTTAAAAGATGCTCATATCGTTTACTATAAAGAGATGTCTAGAAGAAAAGTACCTATACACAAAGTGGACATTTGGATATTTGAGAAGCCTAAAAGCTCATATATATCTTTGCACACTTAAAATACTGGGCAGTTGATAGAAACCCACAGGAACAGTTACCAAGGTAATCTTGACTAGATTGGCCCTAGCGTTCAGTAAATCCTGCTGACTGACTCACTTATCAATTGGTATAGTCCGGTGCTTTTCAACTCCGTCTGCATGTTAGAATCATCTGGGATCTTTTAAAACTCCTTACACCTTCTGGTAGAATTGTTCTAAGTAGCAGCCTTACCATCTGTAACTTTTTAAGTTCTCCAGGTGATTCAAATGCACATCCAGAGCTGAAAACCACTGGTGTGGCATAAGCTTATAATTTGAAAAAGGAAAAAAGAAAATATTTGCTATATACAGGGATGATGAAGATGGTCAGAGTCTGATTTTTGTTTACATTAATAGTTTTGAAAGGGGAAAATAATCTCTGTCTTAAAATTTAATTCAATTTAACTGTAATGCTTACCGAGTGCTTACTATATATATTGCATGTTGTGCCAATAACGGTCATAAATATTTTTTAAAAGTGAGTAACAGAGTTATTGGCAGAGGGAATAATCTGATTAGAGAGGCAATGCATACTCACAAAAACATCATTAGAGATAACTATAATGCAATAATATGAACAATTAAATAGTCTGATTCCAAAGCTCTTAAGGAGGTCAGGAGAAGAAATGGCCAAAGTGGTCAGAATCTCTGAGGAAGCTGGAAGCTTGGGGAAACTAAGGTCTTGAAGTGATAGGATTTGCAGAAACAGAGAGGAAAGAGGAAGAAACTTCAGCATTTCTTTTGAGATGTCTAATATGTTGGGAAGAACTCAGTTTTCAAGTTGTTTTTTTCTAACTGAGCGTCATTTGTGGCTACCTAGTTTAAAAGCAAGAACAGCCTGGCCCTGCCTCCTACAAGGCTTTCCTTTCTTCATAATTCATTGCCTGTGTGGCATGTGAACAAACACACACCATGATAAAATGACAGCCTCTTCCTGCAAAGGATTCTGAGATCAGCTTATGGAGAAAAACAAAGAAGCAATCCTATAGAAATCAAATATTTTTAAAAATTGAATTTGTTTCATTTTCACTCATTGTCCAAGTGGGCTTCCTGACATTTTATTTTCTTGACTAATGTTCTTTAGTTTACCATTTTTCTTCATCCTTTTGATTTGACTGTGCCCTCCCTTTAAAGTGTTGGCAGTACTTACTTTAAAGTAGGTTTTACTCTTGCTTTAGAAATTTTTTTTTCTTTAATTTGCAATTTGTTGTTGGGAAATGATCTGCTTTTTGTTTCAGGTTGTTTAATGTTTTCCAATAAATATTCTTCTTGCACTCCAGTGGGTTCATTCACAAAACATTTAATGTCATTTGTGTCTTTGAAGAATAGTGTGTTCCATTAGAACAAAAGTGAGTTCCCGCATAGAGCTTATGATGGTTTATAATTGGTAAACTATTAACTTGACCAAGTTTGTGAACCAATAAAGGGAGTAGGAAACTCTTAGATATTTACTCTTTTTCTTGTATTCATTAATTCATTCATTCAACAGCTCCTACCTCTAAACAACTTATAATTCTTTGGAGAATTGAGAAGGAGTAGAAAAATATAAAAGAGAACCAGAACACAAAATGAATAATACCATGATAAAGGTATGCACAGGGAGCTATGGGCAGCCCAGAGAGGAAACCCTTCTCAGAGTGGTGCCCCCACTATAGTCAAAGCAAAGGGTTATAGCTGAACAAGTAAAAGAGAAAAGAACACTTCAGGCCTTCAGAGGAAGCAATATACACAAATACCTTCAGTCACATGATGTAATGAAACTTAGAAAATAAAGGAAGTGATCAAGATAAGACAAAGTAGTGAACAGGAGTCAAGTACGAAAGACCTAATATGCAATGCCAAAGAGCTTGAACTTAACTCTGTAACAACATGGAATCACTGAAGTACTGTAGGCAGGGAAATGCACGATCTGACTTACCCAGGTTGTGATTTGGAAAATGGACTGAGGGCCGGGAGACCGGATGAGGTAGATGCAGCAATCTGCTTGGGAAATAATGAGACTATGAACCATAGTAGTAGAAATTCAAATGTAGAAAAAGGGATGAATTTGAGAGGCAGTAGGAGGTAGAACTGACAAAATTTGGTGAATGACTTGATGAGGATAGGTATGGGAATGGAGAAAGGGCAATCAAGAATGTTATCTAGGTTTCTAGCTCAGGGCACTGGATGGATACGATGCCTGTAACTAATCTATCCACTCTTACACTCATTGTGGCTTCAATAGATTTTGCTGGGAACTAAGTGAAACAAATGTGTTTAGGTAACAATGGATGTTTAAGTAATTCATTCATGATCTGATGTATTAAAGCGGGCAAATTTTCATTCACACTTTTATTTAGATAATATCTGAATTGAGTAGTTCTTCCTTTTAATCTGTTAGTTTAAAGTAAATCAGCCTAAGAATTAGAGACTAGAAAATGCAACCTTTTAATATGAAGCATCTAAGGACATTTTCCTCCAACTGTTAAAACCATAGACTTCTGATACCACTTCTCATTCATTTGTTTTGTGTTTTGTTTTGTCTGTGTCATTTTTGTTGTTGTTTTCAGGAAGATTTTACTTTTTAGGCAGCAGTAGGTTGAGAGGAAGTTGCAGACCACACATGCATCATCTCCACTATCATCAGTATTCTCCAAGTGATACACCTGCTACAACTGATGAAACTGCATTGACACATCATCACCCAAAGTACGTATTTCTTTAGGGTTCACTCCTGATGTACAGTGTTTGGACAAATGTATACTGACATATATCTATCATGATAGTATCATACAGAGTATGTTTACTGCCCTAAATCATCGATTTGTTTTAACCTCTGAGTCTAGAAAAGAGATAACAGGCAGGCATCACCTTAAACTCAGCCAGGTGTCAATTGACTGTTGAATTCCACTGTGCCAAGGATTGGCCTGTTGCAGCTTACTGACACTGTATGCCTTCGTGAGTATGTGGAAGACATTAAGGCATGATCAGGGTCTGAGGATACAACTTTTTTCATGTTAAATATGTTATGCCATCTTACACAGCAAACATTTTTCTAATGTTTGCTATGTTTAGAAGGTAAAGGAATTCGAAACAGCAAGAGACCAAAAGAAAATGGGAAAAAGGCCTCCTATGAAATTAGAATAGGTTCGTTCCCTAAATAACTAATGGTCTAGAGTACTTCCTGGCAGTTGTTAACTGATTCTATATGTCAGGAACCAAGTCAGACCCCTGCCCTAGCAGAATGTACAGGCTGGTAAAAAAGATAGACGTTATAGGGGAATAATTTTTTTCAGCTTTACTGAGGTATAGTTGACAAATTAAAGTTATATATGTTCAAAGTGTACAACATGATGTTTTGATATTTGTGTACATTGGGAAATGACTACCACAATCACACTAATTAGCATACCCAGCACCTCACATAGTTACCATTTTGTTAGGGAGGAGCAAGAACACTTAAGATCTACTCTCAGTAAATTTCACATACGCAGAACATCATTATTATTAACTATAGTCACCATGCTGTACCTCAGGTCTCCAGAACTTATTTACCTTTTAAGCGAAAGTGTGTGCCTTTTGGCCAGCATCTCTACATTTCCCCACCCCTCAATTTCTGGTAACTACCCTTCTTTCTCTGTTTCTATGAGTTTGGCTCTTTTAGGCTCATAGAGATCATGCAACACTTGTCTTTCTGTGTCTGATTAGTTGCATTTAGCACAATATCCTCCAGGTTCATCCGTGTTGCCACAAGTGGTAGGATTTTCTTCTTAAGGTTGAAACAAAATTACTCTTATCTTATACCATATACAAAAGTCAACTCAAAATATGTAAAAGACCTAAATATAAAATTATGTTTCCTTAGAAGAGAGGAAAAGCTTTTGGACATTGGCCTTGGTAATGATTTTTTTGATATCATTCCAAAAGCTTAGGCCAAAAAGCAAAATAAATAAATGGGACTACATCAAACCAAACAGCTCTGCACAGTAAAGGAAATAACCAGCAAAATGAAACAGTAGCCTGTGGGTTGGAATATATCTGATAAGGGGTTAACATTCCAAAATGTATAAAGAACTCATACAACTCAAGAGTGAAAAAAACAAATCACCTGATTATAAAATGGGCAAAAGATATTTTTCCAAAGAAGACATAAAAATAGCCAACAGGTGTATGAAAAGGTGCTCAACATCATTACTCATCAAGGATATGCAAATCAAAACCACCATGAGATACCACCTTCCATTGTTAGGATGGCTGGTATCAAAAAGTCAGAAGATAGCAAGTGTTGGTGAGGGCATGGAAAAAAGGGAACTCTTACACACTGTTGATGGGAATGTAGATTGGTATAGTCATTATGGAAAACAGTATGGAGACTTCTAAAGAAATTAAAAATAGAACTACTGTATGACCCACCAATCTATTTTCTAGGCGTGTAACCAAAGGAAATAAAATCACCACCTTGTAAAGATACCTGCATTCCTATATTCATTGCAGCATTATTCACAAGAGCTAAGCTATGGAAACAACCTAAGTATCTGTCAATGGACAAATGGAAAAAGAAACTGTGGTACATATATACAATGGAATATTAGTCAGTCCTAAAAAAGAATGAGACCTTGCCATTTGCCACAGTATCACAATATGCATCAGACTGGAGAACATTATGAGACACAGAAAATAATTTCTCTTATATGTGTAATATTTTTAATCAAATATACAGAAAGAGAGCAAAATAGTGTTTACCAGCAGTTGGGAGGGAAGGAAATAGGGAGATGTAGTTCAGAGGATACAGAGTAGCAGATATGTACAATGAATAAGTCTAGTGATCTAATGTACAACATGAGGACTTTAGGTAATAAAATTGTTCTGTATATGAAATTCATGCTGAGTAGCTTTAGCTGTTCTTGCTACAAAAACAAAAACAAAAACAAAAATGGCAGTGTGTAAGCTGATGTATATGCTAATTTGCTTCACTATAATAACCTGTTTACTATCTATATGTATCCCATAACATCATGTCATATACCTTACATATGCACAATATAATGTATTTATAAAAAATACACTTAACCTTGGCCGGGCGCGGTGGCTCAAGCCTGTAATCCCAGCACTTTGGGAGGCCGAGACGGGCGGATCACGAGGTCAGGAGATCGAGACCATCCTGGCTAACACGGTGAAACCCCGTCTCTACTAAAAAATACAAAAAACTAGCCGGGCGAGGTGGCGGGCGCCCGTAGTCCCAGCTACTCGGGAGGCTGAGGCAGGAGAATGGCGTAAACCTGGGAGGCGGAGCTTGCAGTGAGCTGAGGTCCGGCCACTGCACTCCAGCCCGGGCGACAGAGTGAGACTCCGTCTCAAAAAAAAAAAAAAAAAAAAAAATACACTTAACCAATAATGAAAGTTTGCTGAAAATTAGGAAAAGGAAGGTATGGAATACTATGGAAGTAAGTAGCAGATTATCTAACTGAAGGGATCAAACCTAGTGCAAAGAGTCAGAGATCTTCCAGAGCAAAAGATATTAATGCTTAGGCTTATGTACACTGGGGTCATGGAAATGGAGAGTACTCCAGACAGAAAGAAGGGTTAGAGACTACTGTTGGTAAACTCAATGATGGCACTTCAGGTTACCTCATAGAGAGAAACCATGATAGGACATCAGTTTGTCAGGGACCGAAAGAATGTCAGAAAAGTGAAACTCTCCAAATAAGCTGAGGCTTCCAGCAAACAATCATAGTTAAAAACAAGAAGAGGTTTTCATAACCACTATTAGCCATTTTTATGTCTTCTTTGGAATAATATCTATTCAAGTCTTTTGCCCATTTTATAATCAAGTGATTTGTTTCTTCACTCTTGAGTTATATGAGTTCTTTATAAATTTTGGATATTAACCCCTTATGATATATGTGGTTTGCAAATTTTTTTTCTAATCTGTAGGCTGCTGTTTCATGTTGCTTATTGTTTCCTTGTTAACCATTTCTTTATTTAACCACTTCTTGTTTTTAACTATAATTTTTCAAGGACGCTTAACGTATTAAGGTGAATCTTTGTACCTGTTTCTTTACCTGTTGAAAACAGTGGCCTTTGAATTAAAAACTAGAGAACAATTTAAATAGGATATAAAATTCCAAAATGGCAAAAAAAATGGAATAAAATAAAGTCCCTTTTATAAATTTGATTAAGTTTCAAGGCTCTATGAGTCCCTATTATACATTTGATAAACTTTCCTGGCTCAAAACTAGAACACTGAGAAACCTGATGTAAAGGAGATCACAATTTGATTATAAATTATTTTAGAGCATAGAGGATATGACCTAAGACTAATTTTCAATGTGAAAAAGAAACTATAAAAAGTCAACATAAAGATTCCGCAAGGTGGCAACCAAGTCTTCCAACAAGAGAACACAAAGTGAATGATCCATTGATATTACATTATTTCATATGTATATTATAGTGCACAATTGATATTACGTTGTAATATATAATATCAGTATTTTAATAAAATATGCAATAATATATTGATAATATAATACAGTATATTATATTACAGCAATATTATATATTATATTAACCAGGGTTCAAAGAAACAGAAACAATAGGACATACATATTATTAGAGTCACCCCTAAGGCGTAATGATGCAACTGTTCACTTTCAGTGATATCAGCATAATATGCAAGACCTTCCCTAAACTAGGCTCAAGATCTGTCATTTAGTTGATTGTAAGGAATGCCACTGAATCATAAATTGCACTGTCCACACTCAACATTATGACTTGGTGCATCAGACAACACTGAATTCATAATAGGAAGCTCACATCACATAGTATCTTGGTGTTCCGTGGTTAGGCATTTAGTCTTTGGGTGGTCCAGTAGCAAGCCAGAAACTGTTTTGAAAAGGAAAATTATTACTTGAAGAAGAGAGCATAGATTAGTTCCAAAACCCTACAGGTCTGCATTATGATTCTCCTTTTGGTACTTGCCAGAAGCTCCAAACAGCATCCCTATTTGCTATGCACATATTATCACTGGATCTGTTGGAACATAAGGCCCAGGTTTTAGGGCAGCAGTCACTGAAGCTGGAATTGCTGCAGGGCCCCTTCTCTCTTGGTCCACATTCAAAACTAGTAGCCTATTCGGTAACTCAGTACAGAGGTGGGAGTAGTATACTCAAATGTAGTTTATGTGACCTCCAAAAAAATTTTTTTAACTGCATACAAAGTATTTTACCCCTTTATTCATGGTAGATGGTATTAGAAGCAGAAACTTATCCCCTTACTCCAGACCACTGAACCCCCAGCACCTCACAGAAGGCCCCTGAATTTTTGTAGGGTTTATGTCCCACTCTCTAGTTTACATATTTCTTACTAAGGCATCTGATGTGCTACTTTCTACTTATTAGTGCCAATCAATATTGTAATGTAGAAGACCAGTGTCCCCTACATTTTTGTGAAATGTCAAGCTAATCAATTTCTCTGTGGACTGTATAATAGAAGAAACGAGAATTGACATAGCCCTGACTCAAGAGGGTGAAGTCTACTCTTGGCTGTGCCGGATAAAAGCAGACTGTTTCCAGTGGCTTTTGCATATTGATATGGAAGAAAAGGCATTTTTCAGGTCACTAGCTACATACCAAGTGCCAGGGGCTGTGTTTATCTATTCCAGTAAAGATACCATTTTTTGGATAGCAGTTGAAATTGGAATTACCTCCTGATTAAATTTATAGTTCATAGTCATTCTCCAAGATCCATTCAATGTCTGTACAGACCAAACAGGTAAGTAAAATGGGTATGTAGTAGGTATCACCCTGTACATTTCAAGTCTCTGGTAGTGGCACAAATCTCTGCAATTCATCCCAGGGATGCAATATCACTTCTGGTTTACTATCTTTGTAGCAATGGGAAGTTCCAGAGGCTTCCACTTTGTCCTTCTTACCATAATGGCTCTAACTCTAGGGGTCATAGAGCCAATGTGGAGATTCTGACAGTTGCCAAGTATGTCTATTCCCATTATACATTCAGGAACTGGGGGAATAACTACTGGGGGGTCAACCCACCAACTGAGTCCACTGTGAGTTAAAGTTGGGCTCAGATATCATCTGTATCTTGAACACTGAATGCTCCCATTTTAACTAGTGGGCTACCATGGGTAGTTTAGGTCACAGGAGTTAGCATAATTAAGACAGATTATTTAGTAATTACTGAAATATCTGGACATTTCCTTTTCCAAAGTGCATAGTCACTCTAAGAAATAGCCACAGGTCTCTTTGAGAAAACACGTGGATGAAGATTTAGAGTATTTACTTGCAGCAATGATGCAGAATCCTTCCTCAAGGAGACGTGGACTCCCCTGCAATCAAGGGACTCTAAATCTGCGAATTAGCTTAGGTCAGTACACTTGGTGAGTGACCCTGACTCTCCATCATGGAAACTTAAGTCAGATTTTTGGCTATAAGAACTAGAGTTTTTCAGGCTGTGAGCGGTGGTTTATGCCTGTTGATTCCCAGCACTTTGAGAGGCCAAGGTGGGAGGATTACTTGAGGCCAGAAATTTGAAACCAGCCTGGGCAACATAGTGAGAACCTTTCTCTACCAAAAAAATTAAGACAAAAATAAATGAAGCAAAACAACTGAATGTCTGCAGTTCTAGCTATTCAGGAGGCTGAGTACAGAGGACCACTTGAGCCTTGGCGTTTGAGGTTGCAGTGAGCTGTGATCACGCCACTGCACTCCAACCTGGGTAACGAAGTGACACTTTGTCTCAAAAAAAAAAAAACAGAACCAGAGTTGCCTTTTTTTATTTTTCCTGTTACATAGAAAAAAATACACTAGCAGACCACTCACCTATTTCATTTTTAGAAATGAAATAAGTCAATTAGCCACCACCAAAGATCTAATGCTTTCCAATCACTAGTATCACTGCTGCTCTCTATAGTGAATGTGCATGCCTTGTGTTTGGTGGATCAGTGCCGCTACTTGGCCTTTACTACTCCAGAAATCCACCACCCCCATTGAAATCAGAATCCCCATATCAATGGCGCATCCTCCATGGTCGTAGTTAGTTTACAAATGAGAGCAACCACGGAGCTTTGCAAGGATGCTGGTGATCCCTTCACTAATGTAGAGTTTAAAATCTTTTTTTTTTCTTTCCATTTTCAACTTTTATTTTAGGTTCAGAGGTACATGTGCAGGTTTGTTACTTGAGTAGATTGCATGTCACTGGGGTTTGAAGTACAAATGATTCTGTCACCCAGGTTGTGAGCACAGTACCCAATAGGTAGTTTTTCAGCCCTCACTTTCCTCCTAACATGCTATCAAACTAAAACAAAATAACAAGAAATAAAATTTTAAAAAACCAAAGTCTTAGTGAAGAAGATACCTTGTGGGCTTTCCAGAGGAATATAGTTGGGAATGAGTGTGCAGCTTGCATGATACAGCCACTTTAACATTCCTATTTGCCTAAGTCTTCAGATTTCCTCCTCCTCATCATGCCTTGGAAGCTGTGGCATCTCATCCTCATTAGATATGGGCAGGAGTGTGCTCACGCCAGCTCACTCCAGCTCACAAGAGCAGGCTGTTAAATTTTCAGAAGTTTCATGAGCCAATTGTTAAATACAACCATTATTTTAAAATTAAACATATAAACTTAAAACTTCAGTAAAAAAAGAAATCCTCTACCATAGAAAAAAAAAAAAAAGAGCTTAGCTATCTTGTCCTGGGATTTTCATGTTTAAAATGATTCTCTCTGGAGACACTGTAACATAGGCCTACCTCCTGAAGGCTTAGGGTTATGATTTATTTTACCTTTATGGTCCAGGGACTCACCAGCTGAGAATTTAACATGCAACTACATCTTTCTAAGTCCACAGTTTACTCATCTAAAAGACATAAATAATATTTCCCCCCTGAAAGGGTCATCATGAGAATTGAATGTGACAATGTATTTTAAAAGTACATTGCACAATGCAGAACACGCAGAAAATTCTTAATAAATATTAGCTGTTACTATTATTCTATGAGAGAAAAACATGACTTGTTACCATGAGTTCTTCCTATAAAAGGGTGACGTGGCCATCATACAGTCTCCAGAGTGCCAGGACAAGAGCCCTCAAACTCCAAAATCTCCCAGGGTCACTTTTTGCGCCATGACTTTTCTGAAGCAGCTGTGCTCACTCAAGCTGATGGAGGCTTTATACCTTCGGCTCCTCTGATGGGGCCACGTGCATACTCACGGCACTGGCCAAGTGTGTCCTCAAAGCAGCTTGACTCTCTAACCTTGAGTAAACTCAACAATACAGGGCCCATGACAAATGCGCAGTAAGGACGACGTTACAACAGAGGCGTTGCTTGATTTATTGTGTCTTATGAAATAGAAACCTCTCCACATCATGGGAATTAGTGATGGAATTTTTAAAAGAATAACAAAATGAAATCAGGAATGGAAGAAAAAAAATGCCTGAGTCCAACTCAAAAAAAAAAAAAAAACCTTTCTAATAAAAAATGCAAACCAGATGCAGTTAGAGATAGCTGATAATTAAGGATGATAAACAACTAATGTTTTCTATTGAATTACCCAGTGCACAGCATTGCTCCTACATGAGGGAATCATTTACGTATGGCTGCTGGGCTATCTTTTCCCCTAAATTTGATTTCACAGGCAATTTCCCCATTCTCAAAGTGCCCTCTCTCTCCCAGAGTCCTACATTTCCCTCAGGAAAGTGATTCTTACCTTTCAGAGGTCTCTTTTATAAGAACGGATGGGCTAGATTATAAGTAAATATTCTCTCTAATGTGCGTAAAATTTATGCAATGAAACCACAGTAAGTAGAATACAAACCTCGTTTCCTCAGTGAGGTGATTGATGCATTAGCACAGAGCTACCCATAGACACAAACCCCAGTCTATCTTAAAACTAAGGATGTGTCTTGTTCAGCAGCAGGGTAGCTGCACAGTCTATGATTAAGCCTCTCTTCAAAGCCCAGAATGATCTCTGACTCTCACCATATTTGTTATGATTGCAGCCTCTTTTCTGAGAGTTCTAGTCTGTACCATATAACTTAGTATTAGTGATATACTGATTTTTGCTAGTAACAATTGCTTAATCTATACTAACATTATCTCACCAAACTAGGTTGTGAAAAAGATAGAGACTTGATCTGCTACCTGCGTTCACTTAATGTAGCATGAAGAATATCCTCAACAAATACTCAGTGATTGGTTGACAATAAGATGTTGTTCTAACATGATCATTAGGATTATGATTGATTAGGATTATAAGCTGTCTGGGTGCAGTGGCTCACCACACCTGTATTCTCAGCTCTTTGGGAGGCTGAGGAGGGCAGATTACTTGAGGTCAGGAGTTTGAGACCAGCCTGGCTAGTAGGCGAAACCCCATCTCTAAAAAATACAAAAATTAGCCAGACATGGTGGTATGCACCTGTAATCCCAGCTACTCTGGAGGCTGAGGCAGGAGAATCACTTGAACCTGGAAGGCAGAGGTTGCAGTGAGCCAAGATTGTGCCACTGCACTTAAGCCTGGACAACAAAAAAACTCTGTCATAAAGAAAAGGAAGAAGAAGAAGAAGAAGAAGAAGAAGAAGAAGAAGAAGAAGAAGAAGAAGAAGAAGAAGAA
>NW_012115500.1:4722549-4730471 GCF_000951035.1 Colobus angolensis palliatus | reverse complement strand
GAAGGAAGAAAAAGGAGAAGGAGAAGGAGGAGAAGAAGAGGAAGAAGAAGAAGCAGCTAGTAGTCAAATGATAACTTCTTTCTCTACCTGAATAGCCCTACTTAAAACTTAATCTTAGCCGTTCCCAGTCAAACTTGCTGTGTATCAATTATTGCCATTTGAAATTGTCAGCTGAGTTATTAAATCATCACTCTAACACAGTGAAGAAAATAATGTTTACTTTTTGTGTGTTGAAGGAAAAACTGCCCCAGTGTGGAATAAAGGAAATGCATTAGAATATAATTAGAATATATTTCTCTTAGAAGAGGAATCTTTTGTAAGTAGAGACGGGATTTTACCTTGTTGGTCAGGCTGGTCTCAAACTTCTGACCTCAAGTGATCCACCCACCTCAGCCTCCCAAAGTGCTGGGATTACAGGCATGAACCACCATGCCCAGTGAAACAGGATCTTGTTATTTCACCCAGGCTGGAGTGCAGTGGCATGACCATGGCTCGCTGCAGCCTTGACCTCCCAGTCTCAAGCAGTACTCCTACATCAGCCTCCAGAGTAGCTCAGACTATAGGGGTTTGCCACCACACCGGGCTGATTTTTTCGTTTTTTGTAGAGACAGGGTCTCAAACTCCTGGACTTAAGTGATCCTCCTGCCATGGCCTCTCAAAATGCTGGAATAACAGGCATGAGCCACCACACCCAGCCAGAAAAGGAATCTTGATTTCTCCAGGGCACCCACCCAGCTAGGGCCAGTAACACTCTCTATCCAGCCAGTAAGAGAAGTTTGGTTTAATTCAACTTATTACCTGAAAATATTCTATGGGGAAAGATTTAGGGAATTTTTCATGTGGATTCTTATTCAGTTCATTTAATAATCTTGGACAACAACATTTTCTTTACATTTACTGCCTTGCTTGTAAAAGAGGAAGAATTCTGTGTTCCAGATAGAGTTTTGCAGTAAATGTTGACAGAATTAGATGAAAGAAATTACACAAGAAAGGAACGTGATCTCTTGGAGCCTCTTATCTCCTTTGTGTGTCCACGTGCCTTGTTTAATTTCCTAGTCACACTCTTTCAAAGCCCAGTTGTTGCACATCTGAAACAGGGCAGGTTGGATGCTGCAGTGATGACAAAGTTAAAGGAAAGTCACTCTTCAGTTCAGCATCAGACAGCCAAATTGTTCTGTTAGTTTTACATGTAAAAATTGGCCCCAGCTGCCCCTACTTCTTTTGGCTCCTGATTCAGAACACTAAATAAACACAAATCATTAATCAGCCCATTGGAAAGAAAGTAAACAAATGTCATGTGATTTAGAGACTGAGGTTGCAATAGTTTGGGTCACCAGAAATTTATTGCATATCTTCTTTCAGACTTTTCTTGTGAAGTGTTGGGTTAAATAGGGTAACTGAGCCAAATCCCCTGAAACACTCCACAGAGTTTGGATCTGGCTGTGGGATCTATGTCTTTACACTGCCATAGCCAGAGAAAACATTACTCAGATTGACTTTTGATATTTGCAAAACCTTCTATTGACTAATAGTCTGGTTTTTGTGGAGATGATCAGAATAGAAGGGAGTTTCTCCCTTACTATTCTACAAGCTGATTTTCCTATTTCATTTCTCACAGGTAGAAATGATAAGCTGCCAAAATTAAATCCATTTTAATTCAGGTAGTAATTAGCCAACTGCTAATTTAAAGAACTCTACTGATGGTTGAACTAGGGTTAGAAGAGACACACACAGGACATTAGACATTTTTTATTTATATGGTACCTGTACCATAAAAGCAACAATTCTACTGTGTAAAGGTAGAGGCTATAATTATTAGTACTTTTTAAGGCAATGGGTAGTTACTCGAGTTTAGAGACAAAAGGGTGGAAGGATGGTGTTTTGAAGTTTTGTGGAGTGAAAACCTCTAGCTCATCTTTTTCATTTACATGTTGCAGAAATCCAACTCAAGCTAGCTCAAACTAAAGGAATACCTGGCTGGCATAATTGAGGAAGTCAAGATAGGAACTGGCAGTGCTTGATCCAAAGGTTCTATCTATCAATGCCATCCAAATTATCTCTTTTCTCTTGGCTCAACAGTCTCTTGATTTGGCTTCATTTTCAAAAAGACACATTCACTGAGGGCATTACATGGGCACAATTATTGTCTCCACAGGCAGATATGGCCCGGCTCTTCTGTCCTACAGTGATCTCCGATTGGTCAGGTGTAGGGCACATGCCCAGCCCAGGGAACAGTCAAGCCAGACTATAAGAGCGGTAATTGGGAGACAGATGTTTCCACTAGAAAAGATAGAAGATATCACTATGCATATCCTTGTATCCTGTTTCTCCTTACCTCCCACCCCCCAACTCCCCACAACCTACTAATCTTACTAGCACACTAAGTAGAAAAGGGAGATGCATACAATTCTAGTTGTCAAAAATATAGAGGCAGAAGCAGTTAGTGTTCACCAACCACATGCACACTCATAAAATACATTTCTCAGCCTCCCCTGCAGTTCCTTGGGGCCCTGTGATTAGATCTGGCCAAATATGCTGAACCACAGTGACACATGTCACTTCTGGGGTAAGGCAGTTAAAGGCCATGTGCCTTTTCCATCTTGCATCTCCTTTGTAACCATGACCTTGGAGAATCTATGGTCCAGATGGATGGACAAACTGGACCCACGCGAGCAAAAAATAAACTTTATTTTATTTTGGGGGGAAACTTGGGGATTTGTCTGTTGCAGCAGCTAGAGGTAATTACCTTCACTACAATATTACCATTTCTCAGCAGCCTGTATCAGTCCATTCTCACATTACTATAAAGATCTACCTAAGAGTGAATAATTTATAAAGAAAAGAGGTTTAATTGGCTCACGGTTCCACAGGCTGTACAGGAAGCATGACTGGGGAGGACTCAGGAAACTTGCAATCATTGAGGAAGGCAAACGGGAAGCAGGCAAGCCCTACCTGGCTAGAGCAGGGGGAAGAGAGATAAGTGGGGGAGGGAGGCTGCTACACACTTTTAAACAATCGGATCTCATGAGAACTCACTCACTATCACAGGAACAGCAAGGGGGAAATCAGTCCCCAAGATCCAATCACCTCTCACCAGGCTCCCCCTCCAACACTGGGGATTACAATTCAACATGAGATTTGGGTGGGGACACGAATCCAAGCCATTTCACAGCCCCTGCAGAGCAGTAAGAACTAGCAGTTAAATAAAGCCTTATTTATGGATCTCAAGTAGTCATTTCAATGTAAAGACTTCTTTACATTGACACTTTCCTTTAATAAGAGAGTGAAAAGCAGTTGTTTCAAGGTATCCTGTATGTGTCTTCCTGATTAATTTTCAGATAATATGTGTTTTTCTTACACAGAGCACTTAACTAGCATTTAGAACACAACAGCAGAAACTCGACACCCTAAAAAGGATGTTCAGTTTATGGTAAAATGATTTTTTGAAGTCTTATGAGAACTTTTCTAAAATGTATTACTTCTCTTATCAACTATCATTTTTAAAACATTAATAAAAATTGTGCAGATGGAAGACAATCATGAAAATCAATTATTTTTATATACTTCAATAAATTTAAAAATGAACTGAATGAATACTGACTTTTAGATTTTTTTCTGACAGCTAGTCTTGAAAATAATTGTTTAATCACTTGTTCTTTTTATTTGCCTTTTTTGCCTAAAGTCTGATGCAGGCAGGATCCAGTTCACTGAGGATTCTGGTGAATTAAGTAAGTTACTATTTACATAGATTTCATTGAAATGAAAAATTGAGACTTTGTCATTTTGGATGCATGTTCTGTCTGATCGAGGAAAATAACACATAAAACAATTCTTAAGAAAGAAAGCCTGACAAAGATATTTTACACTAAGAATGTAGAAAAACAGGCATTGCCCCGTGTCCTAACTAGCAAAAATAATAAAAAGCTAACTTCTAGGCCCTAGTGTCTTCTCTCTCCATTTGAATGGCCTTCTTGGTAATTTTTCTTAGCTCTAGGTAGTATTTAAAATATTTGAGTTTCGATATTTCCATACCTACCCCAAGAAGTCTACCTTGATGAGAAAAGTCTAGATATAACTTATTCATTCAACAAATATCGTGCTCCTGTCAGAAGAAACAAAACCTGTGCCCTGTGCTTAAGAAAGCTTCAGTCCAATGCTATCCAGTGGTTATGGGTAATAAGAAGTGCTTTGAGAGCATTAAACACAGAGACACATACAGGAGTTGGAGAAGGCATCCCTGAGGGAAAAGATGCCTCAGTCTTGTCCTCAAGGACAACCATCCTGGTGAAAATCCAAAAGAAGGGGATTCCAGGCAGAGAGCTCAGGCACAGAGGGAAAGAGAGCAAGGAAGATAGCTGGTTGCATTTCTTATGCAATCAGGATATTCAGGAATCTATTTGGAGCCAACTGGCGGGTCATCAAACATCTTTTCAAAAGACTTGATTTTACAACCAAGTAAGTTGTGCTTTATTTCTCAGAAGGAACCTTCACGGGGTGTTGCATGAATCTTTGGTTTGAGAACTTTCTTTGCCCATCAGTTCATCCCATGAAGCTAAGATACAGCATTTCACATTTTTTTCTCCTGCAAGGACTGTCAGGAACCCCAAGAGAGCCAGCCAGAACGGAGGCAGGTGATGACCTGCAGGTTGAACTAGTTTGTGACTAATAAGAACAAACCTGCACCTAAACCCTGTGTGATTCAGTGAGCTGCCTTCTGGTCCTTGACTGTGGAGTGGACCTTTACCTAGTCGTGTCAACACCTGACTGTGGCTAAATTGGTACATATCTGCCACTGTCATGAAAACAACACTTAGAGGCCATATTTTCTGGAGGGGAGATCAGTAATATAGTTTGATATGAAGGTGGCATATATCTATAAGATGTGTACACACTTTATTTGTTTCTCCATCAAAAATATCATTGCTTAGGGAAACCACAAGGGATTTCATTAAATGTTTCACTTTTCGTTTGATTTCTATCCCTCCTTTATCAGTCTACATCAAGTCACCAGATACATGTTTGTTTGTTTTATGTTTGATTATTCACATAGTGCCTCTCTTTTTTTTTTTATCATACTTTAAGTTCTAGGGTACATGTGCCACAACATGCAGGTTTGTTACATATGTATACATGTGCCATATTGGTGTGCTGCACTCATTAACTCATCATTTACATTAGGTATATCTCCTAATGCTATCCCTCCCCGCTCCCCCCACCCTACTACAGGCCCCGGTGTGTGATGTTCCCCACCCTGTGTCCAAGTGTTCTCATTGTTCAGTTCCCACCTATGAGTGAGAACATGCAGTGTTTGGTTTTCTGTCCTTGCAATAGTTTGCTCAGGTGATGGTTTCAAGCTTCATCCATGTCCCTACAAAGGACATGAACTCATCCTTTTTTAAGGCTGCATGGTATTCCATGGTGTATATGTGCCACATTTTCTTAATCCAGTCTATCGTTGATGGCTATTTGGGTTGGTTCCAAGTCTTTGCTATTGTGAATAGTGCTGCAATAAACATACATGTGCATGTGTCCTTATAGCAGCATGATTTATAATCCTTTGGGTATATACCCAATAATGGGATGGTTGGATCAAATGGTATTTCCTTGAGGAATTGCCACACTGTCTTCCACAATGGTTGAACTAGTTTACAGTTCCACCAACAGTGTAAAAGTGTTCCTATTTCTCCACATCCTCTCCAGCACCTGTTGTTCCCTGACTTTTTAATGATCACCATTCTAACTGGTGTGAGATTGTATCTCATTGTGGTTTTGATGTGCATTTCTCTGATGTCCAGTGATGAGCATTTTTTCATGTGTCTGTTGGCTGCATAAATGTCTTCTTTAGAGAAGTGTATGTTCATAGTCTTCATCCACTTTTTGATGGGGTTGTTGATTTTTTTCTTGTAAATTTGTTTACAAGTTCCTTGTAGATTCTGGATATTAGCCCTTTGTCAGATGGGTAGATTGCAAAAATTTTCTCTCATTGTGTAGGCTTCCTGTTCACTCTGATGGTAGTTTCTTTTGTTGTGCAGAAGTTCTTTAGTTTATTAAGATCCCATTTGTCAATTCTGGCTTTTGTTGCCATTGCTTTTGGTGTTTTAGACATGAAGTCCTTGCCCGTGCCTATTTCCTGAATGGTATTGCCTAGGTTTTCTTCTAGGGTTTTTATGGATTTAGGTCTAACATTTAAGTATTTAATCCATCTTGAATTAATTTTTGTATAAGGTGTAAGGAAGGGATCCAGTTTCAGCTTTCTACTTATGGCTAGCCAGTCTTCCCAGCACCATTTATTAAATAGGAATCCTTTCCCCATTTCTTGTTTTTGTCAGGTTTGTCGAAGATCAGATGGTTGTAGGTGTGTGGCATTATTTCTGAGGCCTCTGTTCTTTTCCATTGGTCTATATATCTGTTTTGGTACCAGTACCATGCTGTTTTGGTTACTGTAGCCTTGTAGTATAGTCTGAAGTCAGGTAGCATGATGCCTTCAGCTTTGTTCTTTTGGCTTAGGATTGTCTTGGCAATGCAGACTCTTTTATGGTTCCATATGAACTTTAAAGTAGTTTTTTCCAATTCTGTGAAGAAAGTCATTGGTAGCTTAATAGGGATGGCATTGAATCCATAAATTACCTTGGGCAGTATGGCCATTTTCACAATATTGATTCTTCCTATCCATGAGCATGGTATGTTCTGCCATTTGTTTGCATCCTGCTTTATTTCTTTGAGCAGTGGTCTGTAGTTCTCCTTGAAGAGGTCTTTCACATCCCTTGTATGTTTGATTCCTAGGTATTTTATTCTCTTTGAAGCAATTGTGAATGGGAGTTCACTCATGATTTTGCTCTCTGTTTGCCTGTTATTGGTGTATAGGAGTGCTTGTGATTTTTGCACGTTGATTTTGCATCCTGAGACTTTGCTGAAGTTGCTTATCAGCTTAAGGAGATTTTGGGCTGAGATGATGGGGTTTTCTAAATATACAATCATGTCATCTGCTAACAGGGACAAATTGACTTCCTCTTTTCCTAATTGAATACCCTTTTTTCTTACTCCTGCTTCATTTCCCTGGCCAGAACTTCCAACACTATGTTGAGTAGGAGTGGTGAGAGAGGGCATCCCTGTCTTGTGCCAGTTTTCAAAGGGAATGCTTCCAGGTTTTACCCATTCAGTATGATATTGGCTTTGGGTTTGTCATAAATAGCTCATATTATTTTGAGATACGTCCCATCAATACTTAATTTATTGAGAGTTTTTAGCATGAAGGGCTGTTGAATTTTGTCAAAGGTCTTTTCTGCATCTATTGAGATAATCATGTGGTTTTTGTCTTTGGTTCTGTTTATATGCTGGATTACATTTATTAATTTGCCTATGTTGAACCAGTCTTGCATCCCAGGGATGAAGCCAACTTGATCAGGGTGGATAAGCTTTTTGATGTGCTGCTGGTTTCGGTTTGCCAGTATTTTATTGAGGATTTTTGCATCAAAGTTCATCAGGGATATTGGTCTAAAATTCTCCTTTTTTGTTGTATCTCTGTCAGGCTTTGGTATCAGGATGATACTGGCCTCATAAAATGAGTTAGGGAGGATTCCCTCTTTTTCCATTCATTGGAATACTTTCAGAGGGAATGGTACCAGCTCCTCTTTGTAGCTCTGGTTGAATTTGGCTGTGAATCCGTCTGGTCCTGGGTGTTTTTTGGTTGGTAGGCTATTAATTAATGCCTCAATTTCAGAGCCTGTCATTGGTCTTTTCAGGGATTCAACTTCTTCCTGATTTAGTCTTGAGTGGGTGTATGTGCCCAGGAATTTATCCATTTCTTCCAGATTTTCTAGTTTATTTGCGTAGATGTGTTTATAGTATTCTCTGATGGTAGTTTGTATTTCTGTGGGATCAGTGGTGATATCCCCTTTATCATTTTTTATTGCATCTATTTG
>NW_012115500.1:4704113-4722055 GCF_000951035.1 Colobus angolensis palliatus | reverse complement strand
TACATTTGCTGAGGAGTGCTTTACTTCCAACTATATGGTCAATTTTGGAATAAGTGAGATGTGGTGCTCAGAATAAATGTATATTCTGTTGATTTGGGGTGCAGAGTTCTGTAGATGTCTATTAGGTCTGCTTGCTGCAGAGCTGAGTTCAATTCCTGGATATCCTTGTTAACTTTCCGTCTCATTGATCTGTCTAATGTTGACAGTGGGTGTTAAAGTCTCCCATTATTATCACCAGCAGAGGCTGCAGAACAGCAAATATTGCAGAATGGCAGATGTTGTTGCCTGATCCTTCCTCTGGAAACTTTGTCTCAGAGAGGCACCTGGCTGTATGGGGTGTCAGTCAGCCCCTACTAGGAGGTGTCTCCCAGTTAGGCTACTCAGGGGTCAGGGACCCACTTGAGGAGGCAGTCTGTCTGTTCTCAGATCTCAAACTCCTTGCTGAGAGAACCATTACTCTCTTCAAAGCTGTCAGACAGGGACGTTTAAGTCTGCAGAAGTTTCTGCTGTCTTTTGTTCAGCTATGTCCTGCCCCCAGAGTGGGGGTCTACAGAGGCAGGCAGGCCTCCTTGAGCTGTGGTGGGCTCCACCCAGTTTGAGCTTCCCATCTGCTTTGTTTACCTACTCAAGCCTCAGCAATGGCAGGTGCCCCTCCCCCAGCCTCGCTGCCACCTTGCATTTCAACCTCAGACTGCTGTGCTAGCAGTGAGTGAGGCTCCATGGGCATAGGACCCTCCTAGTCAGGCGCAGGATATAATCTGCTGGTGTTTCATTTGCTAAGGCCGTTGGAAAAGCGCAGTATTAGGATGGGAGTGTCCCAATTTCCCAGGCACCGTCTGTCACAGCTTCCCTTTACTAGGAAAGGGAATTCCCTGACCCCTTGCATTTCCCAGGTGAGACGATGCCCCACCCTGCTCCGTGGGCTGCATCCACTGTCTGACAAGCCCCAGTGAGATGAACCTGGTACCTCAGTGGGAAATGCAGAAATCACCCGTCTTCTGTGTCGCTCATGGTGGGAGCTGCAGACTGGAGCTGTTCCTATTCGGCCATCTTGGAACCTCCTAGCCTCCCTTGTTTTAAAAGGATTTCTGGGTAGTTTATGAAACATATGAAACAAAGAAGAATGGCATAAATTAAAAGTAACAGAAGAATGGTGTAATTTAAGAGTAAGTGATAAGAGAGGCATGCTATTTAAAGAAAAACACAGGTACAACAGAGTTTACATACTATTATGCCAATTTATTTATATCTCTTTTTTTCTTTCTTGTTTTTTAAGACAAGGTCTCACTCTGTTGCCCAAGTTGAAGTGCCACAGTTCAATGTCAGCTCACTGCAGCCTCAACCACCCGGGCTCAGCCTTGTGGGTACCTGGGACTACAGGTGCACACCACCATACCTGTATGCCAATTTACTTAAATAGAGAGATGTATATATGCATAGAAGACTGCAAAAATATTCTGGGTTTGTTTGGTTTCGTTTTTACTTTTGCTTTTCTATAGCTTCCAAATATTATAAGATAAATATGCATTATTTTACAACCAGAAAGTCTTTTTTATAAAGTAGGTGAGAAAGGAATAGGAACATATGTGCACACATACAAAGGCAAAAATCTCAAAACCATATTCTATAAAGTTAAATACACTATTGATAGATGTCACAAATATAGTCCACACTGCCTAACAGCTACTGTAAAAGAGAAACCTGATTAGCTATGTGTTTCATATTGTTCACTATTAAAAGAAATTATTTGTTAAGGAGAAATACTGATATTCCTAATATTAATATCCAAAAGAATCTCCTGGAGTGATATGGTTTGGCTATGCCCCCAGTCGGATCTCATCTGGAATTGTAGTTTCCATAATCCCCACGTGTCATGGGAGGGACCTGGTGGGAGGTCATTTAGTCATGGAGGTGGTTACCATCATGCTGTTCTCATGATAGTGAGTGAGTTCTCACAAGATCTTATGGTTTTATAAGGGGCTTTACCCCCTTTGCTGGGCACTTCTCTGTGCTGCCGCCATGTGAAGAAGGAGGTGTTTGCTTCCCCTTCTGCCATGATTGTAAGGTTTTTGAGGCCTCCCCAGCCATGCTGAACTGTGAGTCAATTAAACATATTTCCTTTATAAATTATCCAGTCTTGGGTATGTCTTTATTTGCAGCGTGAGAACAGACTAATACACAGAGTCCTCCCTAAGACAATGAAAAATAATATAAGAATCATAAAAGTATCTTGGCTTACTATATAACTAGTCAACATTTTGATATCCACTGACTGTAATAGAAGACTAAAAAAAAAACTAGGAACAATTTTATGTTCATGTCACATGAATTGTTTGTTTACTAGGTAAAATCCCTGACACTTAAAAATTGAAAATGGAATTATCAATATGTATTTGGCATGCTGCATTCAATGATTCAGACTGTATTTTCCAAGAGAAGAGAATTCAGTAGTCTCTCTCTTTTTGGTAGTCTCTGATTGTAGTAGTCATAAGGAGAGCACTCATTCTCCTTGGCTCAGAGTGGACAATGCTCCCTTTGTAGTGGTACTCAACTCGGGCTCAGTGTATCTGCTAAGCTGCATGTCCAATCACATGTGACACCTAACCATCGATACCTACAGGAAAAATGCCTTCCACAGGGCATAGAGATAGAAAGTTGCTCCTAGAAATCTTGGTCAGGGGATCACTGAAACTCAAGTAGGATCTTCCATAATCTGAATCCCAAAGATTCTATCATTTCATGTAAATTTTGTGAAGGTTAAAGAAGACAAATATTTGTTTTCCAACTCTGTTGAAATCCTAAGACACACTGCTATGGACTGAATGTTTTGTCCCCCAACCAAAATCTATATGTTGAAGTCTATATTCCAAATGTGATGGTATTTGAAGGTAAGGGTCTTTGGGAGGTAATTAGATCATGAGGGTGGAACATTCATGAATGGAATTAGTGTCCTCATAAGAAGAAACATAAGAGAGAAGATTTCTGCTCTCTGCCATGTAAGAACACAGTGAGACACATCTGCAAGACAGGAAGTGGGTTGTCATCATAAACCAGATCTACTGGCACCTAGATCTTGGACTTTCCAGCCTCAGAACTGTGAGAAATAAATTTGTGTTATTTAAGCTACCGAGTATGTGATATTCTGTTATAGCAGCCTGAACTGAACTAAGATACTCATATAAAATGTAATTGTTCTGATTATTTTTATATACTCAATATACGCTATTCTACAGATGTGTTCTTGGTATCAAGTTTAAGTTGTAATGTTTCAACTCTGTAAGCATTTTTTGAACACCTACCATATTCGAGACATTCTGTTAAGTGCTGTTGAATCCAAAGATAAGAACACAAGCATGAGATTTGCAGAAATAACAGCGATTTCCTTTCATAATACAAGTGCTGAAAGAAAATATCAAACCACAATATGCTGTGCTCAATGTTGGGGCTTTTACATTCGTATGAGGATCAGACTCAGAAGCATGCATTCTATGACCTTATGCTAAAGGGCAGCATTAGTTCAACTTCAGAGCTCCCCAGAAATAGAAAATCTCCACCAACATTTCAGGAAAAGCAAATCCTACTCAAACTGGAAGGAACACTGAGCAAATATTTTTATCAGCTGGGATCCTAGTAGATGCTGTTAACTGTATCACAATGGTTCTCAGTGGTTTCTAAACCTGCTCTGAACTAGGTGCAAGTGATTCGAGGAGACAGAGCCATGAAGTGCTCAATCACACAGCTGGTTAGCACTGAGCTTAGATTGAAGTCAGACTCTCAAAATTTGGGGCAGAGGCATCAGCATCATCTGAGAACTTGTCAGAAATGCAAATCTCTGGTTCCATCCAAGACCTACTAACTCGGATAGTCTGAGCTGGGGCATAGCTATCTGTGTCGTAAAAAACTCTCCAGATGATTCTGATCCATGTTTAAGTTTGAGTATCATTGATATACCATGACGTGGAAGAGATTTTAGCTGAGACTTGATTTTCTGAAACTGTTCTGACAGTACAACTCAATGCTAAAGGACAATTATAGTGTGACTTCTAATCCCACATTCTTCTTCCCAATTCTTGGAAGAGTTCACTTTAGCTTCTGAGGAAAAAAAAAAAAAGCGAAAGCAAACCCATTTACTCTCTCACTGATCATCATGTCAGCTTTTATTCTTAGAACCAGGCCTGCATTGAATTATCTAAAAAGATCTCAAAGATCTTTAATATTCCACCAACACATGGGAAAATAAACCACTGACAATGTGTCAGTGCCATTTTTTTTTTTGCTTTGCTTTCCTCTGATTGAGTCTGATTGAGTTACTGAAAACAATTTATAGCTTTTATAATCCCAAGCTCTGTGGACTTACAGGAGATTTACTAAAAATGTTATAAGCTCAAAGCAATTTGGTAAACAAAAAAAAAAAGAATAAAAAGAATTCAAGCTAGGACATGAATGCCAATGGCCCAAGTGGTTTATGATTAAAACATGACGTCAACTTTTCATGCTTTTTACAGCTAATTAGAAAGATTTATCAGCATCCAAAAGAAGCTCCCCCATCCCCCGAGGAAACAGGGCTGCACACAGTGATTAATGATAACCAGTTTTCACTGAGAGTGGAAAACTACTGGACTCCAAAGGCTCACGTGTAGAAGGAGAAGAACTGTTACTTCTGAAGGAAAGAATTGATCAGTGTTGAGGGCGTAAGAAGGACATACGTGACGCTCACTTGCTCCCTTCTTCCACATGTTCTTCATGACCGGCTCAGGTCCCATCAACTCCAAAAAGCCTCCCTCACTGGCCTTTTCTTTCCTTCTCTTACAATCAAAATCACTGTGGCCTTCCAGGCACAGTGTGATGCTGAATTAGCGTAGCGACTAGAAGTCAGACCCGTCCGACTCTTCACTTGGTAAGTGTGTGCTGTTAGGTAAGCTCTTAATCTCTCTAAACCTCAGTTTCCCCATCTGTAAAAATATGGTGAATACTACTACTAACATCATAGAATTATTATTTTTCAGAATTAAATGAGATGACTTATGTAAGTCGCTTGGCACATTGTTTCAGTAAATGCTGAATACATTGTGCTATTATATTGTCATTACTGCTCACATTTGGTTTATGTAGGATGGTGTCACTAACTAGATGTATGTTTCTGGAGAATAAGCAGTGGGTCTGTGACTTTGTCATAGGAAAGAAAGGCAAAAGAAAAGAGAGGGAAGGAGAGAAACCACTCAAAACTTTCCCACTAACTGGTTGATTCCTGGAATTCTGCTTATAGAGTTTTATTTCTTCATTTCGGGTTTCTGAGCTCATGAGTCTATCTGATTTTGCAAACATTTCTCCCTTAGGATGAAAGTAAAATCTGAGAGTCATTTTTATTCAAATTTGGAGAAAGAGAAATGTGTGAGAGTACCAGGTATATGGGAGGGGGCAAAAATAAAGACAATAAGAGAAGAGGGTGTCTGTGCTGCAAAGTCAAGTCTGGCACACTGCTGAAGTTCTCTGAACTCTTACCACTCACGCAAACTGGAAACCACTATAGGAACCAACTTGTCTCTTGATCCTGATATGGGAGTCCCAGAGAGAAAGCCGAAAAGTGAAAATTCCTTGGTTCTCTGATGGGAAGCACACTTCAAGCACTGTCTCCAGATACTTATCTCTTTCCTGCATTTAGTTTCTATCCAGAGAAATCAGAAAAGGAAAGGTAGCCCATGGCTACTACTTAATGTGTCATTTGTATGTTTGGTTTTATTTTGATTCATGTCATTCTGCTTTCACAGGACCCTTTAACTGCTCCAAACCTTCCCCGGGGAACCAGTTGGAAAGTAGCCATATCTTAACTCTTCTATTTGACCCTTCAAAAGTAAGGGTGATTTTAAAGGACATTTCTGCTGACAGATTCTCATTTGTTTCAACAAAACTAGAAAAAAAGAAAAAAATACCTTCATCTACAGAAACCAAAGGTATCACTACTGTCAACTTCTCACATCATGTCCACAGTTACTGCCTTCAAAAACAAAAGGAAAAGTGTTCCTTCAAAGTCTCCAATAACCAGAGAAGAGGATGCCTCTGAAGGCTGGCAAGTCCCAGATGACAGGGTTTGGAAACAGAGACACTCTGCTGGCAGCAGCAACTGGAGAGGCGCCAACACAAAGCTGTTAATGAAGGGGAGTTAGGATAACATGCAGCTTCTCAGTTTGATGACTATTTCCAAGTGTATGGCTTGGACAAGGGTCTGACAGCAAAACAAGGCATAATTCAGTATTGGAGTTTTGTTGTTTTGTTTGAGAAGTTGACTTCATCAAAAACAAGCAAGAAAGAAACAAAGAAAGAAAAAAAAGAAAAGAAAACTAGATAGAAATCAGAGACACCAGAATGATTATTGCTTTGGGGATATTTTCAGAATTTGCCCAGAAACAGTAAAGAGAATGCAAGGCACAGTCAAAAGACATTTGTTCTGGTGGTGTTCACAGCTTTGTCTCCTTGGCATCAAGGACAGCACGGCAAAGCCAAAAGAATCTCCTTTCCCTGATCACAAACTCCAAAGCCATTGGTCTACTGCTGCTGTAGCATGTGGTCCAACATTTATAACCTGGTTCAGCTGTGTGCTTAGTCAAGCACAGCCTTACAGGTGGTTAGGGCAAAGCCAGAGAAGGGGATGAGGTCAGTTATTTACTGAGCATCTTCTGTGACTTGATATTGTTTGGGGCTCTTAGATATCCTTCATTCCTTCAATCATCATGGAACCAAAATGATTGGATTTCCTCAGCTTCAAGGTGTATACCTAGGTACCCTAACTTATAAAGACTCCAAGTTCTGACTTTCCAAATTAGCAGACTCTTGCCTTTGCCCAGACACATGCCTTCTCATGTGTCCAAGAATCCCCGGATATCCTGATTCATCTGAATTACTTGTGGCCTATCTGATAGGGCAGAAACACAGATGGCTCTCAAGACTGGACAACTCCACAACTGCTGGCCCAAAGGTTAGTTCCTACAGAAACCAATGCCAGAGTGCTGTTACAACCATCATTTCTAGAGTGCACCTGAACTTGGTAGACCTGGCATATTGTAACTCACTAAGTAAGAAGAAATAATCTTTTTGGGATTCACTTAGTAAAAATGGAAAGAAAAAAAGATGGATATGGAAAGTCGAAATTCTAATGTATTTTTGTGGGACTTGGTTTTAAAATTTATAGGAAAATGCAAAGAGTTAAGAATAGTCAATATGCTCTTGAATGAAAAAGAAAAATAAGAAAAGGTAGGATGACTTGCTTAGACAGATATAAAATATCAAATCACATCTAAAGTTACAATGATTAAAACAATGTGGTATTGGCACAAAGATGTATTATTATATTGATGGAATAAGAAACAAAGCCTTAAAACAGACCCATGCATAAACTGATACTGATTTATGCCAAAGATGATACTGCCAAGCAGTGGGGCATGGATGATGTTGACATCCCTATCTCACACCACACACTAAAATCACCTCCAAATGAACCACAGATCTAAACAAACCTGAAAGGCAAAATAACAAACTTCCTAAAAGATAACATAGGAGATTATATATAACTTCATGATCTGAGCCAAGAGAATACAGTATTTCTTAAACAAAACACAGAAAGGTTCTCACTGTAAAGGAAAAATAATGTTTAACTGCCACAAAAATGAAAACTTCTGCTTATCAGACAGTATTATTAAATGAGTAAAAAGCTATAATATAAGTAGAAGAAAGGTTCATATGCAGAATATTTTTAAAAACTCTTATGAAATAATAAAAAATGATGGACAATCCAACAGAAAAATGAGTCAAAGACTTTAAAAGGTACATCACATAAGAAGAAATCCAAATGATCTGTACACATGGGAAGAGGTTCTCATCCTCATTAGGAGTCAGAAAAATAAAAATTATAAGCAATAAGTGATGATTACACAATTCTGTGGATTTGCTGAAAACTAACATGCTAAAGAGTTGTACATTTTAAATGCGTGAATTGTATGGCATGGAAACAATATCTTATTCAAGCTATTATTCTTAAAAAACACAAGCAAAAGTAGTTTACACCTACTCCAATGAATAAAATTTAAAGATTGTGTCAGTGAGAATATGGAGCAATTCAAACTCTTAACCACTCCTGATGGGAGTGTAAACTGGTACAATCACTTTGGAAAATAATTTGGCATAATCCGTTAAAGTAGAAAATAGAGATACTTCATGATCTAACAAGTAAATTCTGAGGTATCAACCCAACCAAATGCATATATACGTTCACCAGGAAACATGTAAAAGAATGTTTACAGCAATATTATTCATGGATGCCAAAAACTAGAGAAATGTAAATGTCCATCATCACTAGAATGGATAAAAATCTTAAACTACAGTATAGTCACACAGTAAAATCCCACACAACAAAGAACATGAACAAACTTTAGCTAGAAGCAATAATATAAATGAATCTTCAAAATTGTTGAGCAAAATAAGCAGCTAAACTCTGTTTGAAGATGCCATCTTAAATGGTAAAACTATACAAGTAAGCAATGAAGGATTATCTAAAAGTCAAGATATTGCTTACATGTAGAAGGCACAGAGGTGATTCTGAAGTAGAACTTTGGCAATGCTGTATTTTATTTATTGATCTAAGTGGTGATTACATGAGGTTAACTTTGTGACAATTTATTGAGCAATAGACACATTTTATGCATTTTACTGGCAAAACAACTTTTGTTTTGTTTTGTTTTTGAGACGGAGTCTCACTCTGTCACCCAAGTTGGAGTGCAATGGCACGATCTCGGCAGCAATTATCCTGCCTCAGCCTCCTGAATAGCTATGATTACAGGTGCATACCACCACAACTGGCTAATTTTTGTACTTTTATTAGAGACAGGGTTGCACCATGTTGGTCAGGCTGGTCTTGAACTCCTGACTGCATGATCCGCCTGCCTCAGCCTACAAAAGAGCTGGGATTACAGACGTAAGCTTCCTTGCCCGGCCCTTTTTTTTTTTCTTTTTTATTAGTCATGAGTGAAGTTGGTCAGTTGCCCAGCATTGCAGTCATTAAGCAATTCACCCTTGTTTTTCACTGTGGCTAAAAACCAGACACCAACGTCCTGGCTGGCTGGGTGGATGGCACTGCCCCAAGCCTCATCATCGATAAGCCATGTGACTTGTCCACTGCCCTGCCTTCAGGACAAGTCTAACAATTCACCTAGGGCTTACTAGCATCTCTAGGCAAAGGAATGGAGTATCCTGACTGCAGGATTGTAACTCAGTCCATGTTACAGACTACATAGTTGTGTCTCCCCAAAATTTATGTTAAAACCTCAGCCCCAAAGGCATGGTTTCAGAGGTGTGGCTTTTGAAAGTTAATTAGGTTTAAATGAGATCATGAGGGTGGGGCACCTATGATAGGATTAGTGTCCCTATGAGAAGAGAAACAGGTTAGAGCTCCCTCTCCCATCTCCCCTCTCAACCTACATACATGCACCAAGAAAGGCCATATGAGGACATAACAAAGAGTGCTCTTCCCAAGAACTCAGCCATGCTGGCACAGTGATCTTGCATGTCCAGCTTCTAGAACTGTGAGGAATGGGTGTTTGTCATTTATGTCACTTGGTCCACAGTATTCTGTTACGGCAGCCCAAACTGACTGACAGTTCATGTAAGGCCACACCCAAAGGGCCTGGACTTGTGATTCACTCACAACCAGGCACAGACAGAATGAGTTACTCACAGCCAGGCACAGACAGGATGAGTTCCAACCCCACAGTATCCAGCCACACCCTGGCCTACAGGCAGAGGTCAGCTTTCGTCCTGGCCCTCAAAGTGAGTTTCTTCCAGAGGGTTTCCTTGCTCCCCTACTTTCACAATCCAGCTTTAATCATTGCTCCCTCCAACCATCAAACAAGGGAAAGGGTGGTGCGCCTTTCCCTAAGAAGCCTCTGCTCCCATGTAAATGCAAATAGCTATGCAGGCACCCAGGACATTCCCAAATGTATCTAGCAGCATTTGAGCTCCGTTTTTCTATAGTCTGAGCATCTGTCTCAGCAACTGTCCTTTTATAATCATGATAAATTCATGATAGGTACTATTATTTTCATTGTACATGTGAAGGACAACTTCAGTCTACAGTCATACCACCCTGAATGCTGCCAATCTCATCTGAAGGACAATGTCAGAGAAACACAGCAACTTGCCCAAGACTATACAGCTAAAGAATAATAATAATAGAATTTCATTAATATTATATCTATTGAGTACTTGCTATGCGTCAGGCACTGTTTTAAACACTTCGCAAGTATTCATTTTATAATTCTGCCCACAATCCTAGGAGATAAGTACTTCTATTATTCCCATTTCACAATTAAGCAAATTGAGGCACAGAGAAACTGTCATTTTCTCAAGATCATAATAATTAATGAATGAAGGAGTCAAGAAATGAACCAAGGTTGCTTAACCACAAACTTTAGCCGATGGTTCCCCAGAATTAAAGGGTAGGTTATTGGGTTTGGAAGTTTGAAATCTCCAGATGTACCAAAAGCAGGTCACTACCAGTGAGTGAAACACAAAGAGGGTATCGTACATGCTGCCTGAAGGCGTGGTTCTCTGTGGTCGCCTCTCAGCTCCCACTCCAGCCCTGCCTTATCGTCGTGGCAGGAGTTCTCCAGCAGTGGACCCATGATAGAAAAACAAAATTATTTGACCAATTATCTTCTGTCCTTTACACTACTCTAGCTAACTAGTAGGTAGACTTGTCGAACCATGTACCTAACAATAAAAGAAAAAATTTCATACTCAGTTCTCTGGGTTTTTTAGCTCTCCTTTTCATAGGCAAATGGTTCACATTTTGTGAGTGAGATATTATCAAGTGGTTTCTATCTTTAGAAATGACCCTTCCCTCTTCTTTCTCCTTCCGTATTGTCTCAGTCCTCTCATGTGAGAGGTGGCTCTACACACCTCTGCTGATAAGGACTCAGCTGTGAATGGAAATGCTCCTAGACTCAAAGCAGGATCACCAACCCGGCCTGGGGTATCAGCTCATACATCTAAAGTAAAAGCACTTCTGTTCTAGTATTAAGTAATTACAGCTAATTATAATTTTTAATGATCCTTGCTCCACACCAGAAGGTTCTAACTAAACAAACATAAAACAAGTCTGCTCAACAAATGATTAAGAGGTGGAACATAAGACAAAAACCACCTCTGGGTGGAACAAATTATCACAGATTTTTAAAGTAAACATTGACCTTAGGATAAATCTGCAGCCTAAGAGCTGGCTCCTTCCTCTTCTGTGAATCTGGGCCTAACTTACATGAATCTTTTTGGCCTGCAGAAACCATGTGTCTGACCTGGTATTTGATCTCAAAATAGAATTTGCACTCTATGGTTTGGGAGTTTTTATCTTGCCATAAATTGTCACAGTTATTAAATACAGTTTCAAAATTGTCTCTAATCTTTCATGGTATTTTTTTTTTTATCTTGGAGGCAAATTAATTTTTTCCTGTGAGACTGCCCTTCCAGCTTCAGAATGCAAGTCAGTCAGGAAATGTGATCTAATAGCTCCTGCCTTGCTTACCCCTACACAGCCTCAATCCAGGAGCCCATTGCTCTTGGCTACCCTGGCAGCTGTGTATTACATTTATTGGACTCCTATTTTGAGAATAGAAGGTACTAATCCTTCTGGAGCTGTTTACAAGGGCTTAAAGGGGTCCACAGAGCTGCGGTTTAATCCAGGGCATCAGTCAGCTCACAGGCAGATTTTCAGAGACACCTGGGCTGCCCTCAGACACACCAGAGGTCAAGGGTCACAAATTGTTGCCTGGGCCCTTTCTCCCTCCCCGCCATGCCCACCTTGGCTCATGAGTCAGCACCAACAGTCAGAACTCACCACCATCTTCTCCCTCCCTCCCCCAATGCTCACAAGCCCACCATTCTCCTAACTTCTCCTCGTCAAAGGTTGCCAACCTCTAGCTCCTTCTAATCCACTGACTGAAGGAACCCTGCAATGGCAGCTTCAGGAATGTCAGACGTCAAATCCTACTGTGGGACTCAACCACATCAGTGACATGGCCTTGCTCCTCCTGTGGTCCTTTCTCTGCCCATCTCCCTGTTTTGATCCAACATTCCATGCCTCACTCTTACTCCTAGATCTCCGACCCCAGTTCCACCCTGAAGACACGTTTCAAGCCTCAGACCCAGAAGGCTCGGATCCTCCCAGATTTCTACCCTGGGCTGTAAAAGCTTTTGCTCACCGATTGTTTATTTTTCCTTGGCTCAGAGTGATTTACAAAGTCATTAGGAATGACAACTTCTGTCTAGAGACCCTTGCCTCTCAAAGAATGGCCCATGAATCAGCAGCAGCTGGCTTCACCTCCAAGCATGATGGAAACAGAGAATCTCAGGCTTCACCTCAGACCCATCTGTAGTTTCACAAGATCCCCAGGGGATTCGTCTGTACATTAACATTTGAGAAGCTGTGGTCTAGAAAGCAGAAATGTCTGTTGTAACACGAAGTTTAATTTATCCTTTTAAAAAAAATCTCCAACTGTAAGATCTCTTTACAAAATCAAACAGAACGGTTACAGAAATGTTTTCTTAATTTAAGTTCCATTGAATTTGGTTAATTAAAAATAAAAGCTAATAAGACTTTTCCACATTCTTAGGGAAATTTAGTCTTTCTATACTACTCTGCATGGTACAACATGGTATAGTCTGGAGAGCTAAACCTTAACGTATCTTCTCATATTAATTGATGCACAAAGCCCACTGAGTCTTTAGTTTATTTTTAACCAAAAATAGCCTTTTCTTTTTTTCATGTTAAAAAAGCAAAATGTATCTGATAGTAAAATCATAAAATACGTATCACTAGAATGAAATAAACAAGTCAATAAAATAAAATAAACAAAACTACCCAGAGATAACTATAAGACATTGGAATACTTTCACTTATATGTAACATTATTATACATAGCAGATTATAAAATGTGATTGCATGATAGATATACCCTTTATTATTTATTTATTATGAAACACATCCAGTAAATACTAACTTATGATATTGTTTAATGGTTGAAGAGTACTGATGATACAGGATATTAAATCGGCCAGTGTTTCACCAGAATCCCTTGCCATCCTTTCCCAAAGGTATTTTGAAAATAGGATAGGAGCTATATGTTAGTTGTTCTTGAGGTTTGATTCAATTTATTTTTTATAAGGCAGTATTATTTATTCATTTAACAAATTTGTATCAGCTTCAGTCCTTTATGCTCACTAATAAAAAATAAACACATTTATGGGAAAGATGTGTGAATTTTTATGCAGCTCTATGAATGATAAAGCTAAAAACCTGTCAACTAAGTAATATCTTTTGACGGTCATTAAGTGGATTGGCCTGTATTAACATTGCTGTTTTCCATATGACAGATTGATAAGTTATTCATGTGTTCTTTTTTGTTTTGGGGCCAATTTTCAACTCACTTGGATGTTCTAAGAGCACCTGAAGACCTAAGTCCTAGGTTTGAAAGCTAAAACAAAACCACACCAAAGTTAAGTTTGAAGTTGCCACGAAAGTGGGTTACCCATATCCTGATGATTATTAATCAGTATTAGTCTTTTCACAGATATATACATACTATAATAAAGTACCTCAAGGTAAAGGAGAAAACCTGTAAATAAAATTTGAACAATCACAAAGTGTAAAGTTGTAGTGATTCAAAAGTGCCCTCCCTCTGCCTTAAGAACAAAATTGGTATTTTTCCACAACATGAACTATATTTCGATTCCTTTGCTCAGCTAGGATTCTTGGTTTGAATCAACAGAAAGAGATCCTGGCTACCTCAGGCAAATAAAAATGAAAAATATTCGCCAGGCATGGTGGCTCACACCTGTAATTGCAGTACTTTGGGAGGCTAAGGTGGATGGATCTCTTGAGGCCAGGAGTTAGAGACAAGCCTGGGCAACATAGCAAAACCTCATCTCTACCAAAAAAAATAGAAAATGCAAAAATTAATCAAGTGTGGCAGCGTGCACCTGTCATCCCAGCTATTCAAGAGACTGAGGTGGGATCCCTTGAGCTAAGGAAGTAGAGGTTGCAGTGAGTTGTGATGATGCCACTGCCCTCCAGCCTGGGTGAGAGAGGGAGATCCTGTCTCAAAACTGAAAAAGACTGAATATAGGGTAGCATAAAGGAAAAGCTGAAGAGCCAGGTCTTGGGCAGGATGGTCATCTGGAAGCTCTGGGATCGAGCAGGAAATGGTCCTTTCAGCTAGTATAATAGAGCAGATGAGCTTCAGTCTCATCAGAGGGTGTCCAGTTGACCTCACTTTTGAGGGGCCATCAGAGGAGAGAGGACTGTATGTGACAGCTCCACCAGCCTGCAGGCTTCTGACAAGGAAGGTGCCATTACCAAATGAAGGAGAAATAGGTATCTGGGCAGATAACAGCAACAGTCAGTATTTTCTAATGTCAGATTGAACTGTTTACAGGTATTAATAGCAAAAAAAATTGACTGATCCTTAGTTCATTCTGAGAACTGTCATGCAAATAGAAAGTAAGGAAGCCTGTGAATTTAAAACAACAGTTTACTGAGAGGCACGATAAATGATTTCAGAGAAAGCAGGCCATTTTACTTTATATAAACAAATAATTCACCTAAATAACACAAGTTTAAGAACTATATTAATGACTTTAGGTATCTTTCTTCTCCGCCAGCAGACAACAGCTACAGCATGTGTGGTATCTTGTTTTGAATTGGGAACCATATTTCCCAGATTACAACATCCATAGAAATCACCCAGGCGTCTTGTTAAAATAAAGGTCCTGCTTTGGCAGGTCTGACGTGGGGCCTGAGATCCTGCATTCCTGACAAGTTCTGGGGCTTCCGATATGCTGGTCCATAGCCAACACTTTGAATAGCCAAGTACAGGAGGACTGAGACTCTGCTCCTGTAGGGATCCTTGATTCTCCCCTTCTGTTATGTGGGCCCTCTTTTAGCCACTATACTTCTCACCAGCACTTCCAGTTCCTAGAAACCACTTGTCTGTTGGCAACTCTTAGAAAGATTTGGTGGGGAAGGAAGTTGAAACTGCCCACTCCAATAAGTTTTGTGGATTTCACTCATGCCAGTGATCCCATGTCCCCGAGCACAGAAACTACATAAACAATCCTTTTGTTCTCTGATCTGAAAGCAAACAACGAGTAGTCTATGTTGTGTTCTCAAAATGCTGCAAGACTCAGAAATCTAATATAGTGACTTACCCCCAGCCCTTCAAATGGGGCACTGTGCTGTCATCAGGGTTGGGGGATTCATTTCTCAATCAAAAGAAAAAAGAAGAAACTTTGAAACTCAGCTATTGCGTGCCTTCTGGACAGAGCCCAGGCCTTGTCCTCACCTCCAGCAGTGACTAGCCACATCCTGTGAGCAGGGCCAACCCAGACTCTCTGGATGCTGTGACGCCCTTTGATCTGCATCGTGTCACAGACACACTGAGTGATGGAGCCATTCGTGAATGGACTATTCTCTCTGAAGAGAGGGCAGCGTCAACAGGGCTCTTAGACTACACTTGGTCTGAGTTGCCTGAAGGAGAGGTGGGAGTACTGCACGGCCCCTCTGGCCTTTCACTTCTCTGGTGGACAGCTTGAGCCAAAGAGCCTGTGATAAGATAAAATTCAAAAAGAAACAGCAGATGTCAGATTCTGAGGCTAAACATTATTTTTAGAGACTGTAATAGAGCAGCTAACACTTATGAGAAAACATTCCTCAATGTTGGACATTTGAGTTCTTGACCTAAAATTCTGAATTGAAAAAGTCTAATAAAAATCCTGCAACCAGGTCCACCGCATGAAGAAAGGAAGAATAAAACAGAACCTGCTCAGGAAGAGGAAAAGTTCCTGGGCTTTTCAGGTAAATTCATGGGGTTTAAATACTCTTTCTCTGGTCCTTGATGGTTCTTGACAGTTCATGTTCACTAGAATGCTGGAGCATGGCAGACTAGTGACAACATCATGGTCTGCAGAAACAGTTCTTGCCCACGTTTCCATTGACCATGACTTTTATCCTTCTTTTCCTCCAGATAAATTTTCTGAGTATTTCCTCAGAGCTCTTTTTGGACATGGTAACATGCAGCTCCATGCCAATGAAAGCCTCAGGGTTTTGTGAAGTAGGATTTAATTTCATTCAACCAGACACTACGATTAAACATTGAGATGAATGGGCCAGGGTCTTTATCCTAGAGAAATGTACTTACTATCTAGAGGAGACAAAAGCTAATTGCTATTGATAGTCGAGTAAAATGGTCAGAAGCACAGATCTCGTCAGCCGGATGTAGGTTCAAATCCCACCTCCATATTACTCACTATTAAATATCTCAAGTTGCTTAAGCTTTGTGAATTTCCATTTCTTCATCTAAAAAATTGATATAATAATCCCTAGGACATAAAATGGTTGTGAAGATTAAAGGTCACATAAAATGCACTTATCACAATGTCAGATACTTAGCATATACTAGTAATTATTAATATAAGTACTGCAGCTAAGTGAATCTCTCACTCACAGCCTCTGCCTTCTGTCCATGAACTGCTTTTCTTGCTATTCATGTTTTTGTCCTGTTTATAAAAGCTGCCACAGATACTCCTTTTAGCCAAATAATGCCCAGTCCAAAATATATCAGGAGAGTAAGGAGGACCACCCTGAATAGTGTGATTTGCTCTTGGCATGCACCAACTCTGGGATCTTTCAGGGTCCAAAATTTCAGAGAGGATGGAAACTCAGAAATTAGTAACTAACCCAATTTATAGTAAAGCTGTTATTTGTTCCAACTCCTGGGCATTGACAGGGAGACTATATGTCCCAATAAAGAGTAGAGGTAGGCTGGGTACAGTGGCTCATGCTTGTTATCCTAGCACTTTGGGAGGCCAAGACAGGCAGATCACTTGAGGCCAGGATTTTGAGAGCAGCCTGGGTAACACAGCAAGAACCTGTCTCTACAAAACAAAAAAGAGAGAGATAAGTAGAGACAGAGAGAGAGAGAAGAGGCGTAAGGAGCCAATTCATTCTTCAATTCAGTCTCCAGGGGAATACAAGAGAATAACCTCAAAACTCAAGGTAGGCTCCTAGGCCTCTCTGAGGTGTAATAACAAAATCTGGCCAGTTCAGTCATCTCTGTGGGCCCTACCCTTTTGAAATACCACTGGGGTTTTCTGTGTCCAGGAATTTATCCATTTCTTCTAGATTTTGTAGTTTATTTGCATAGAGGTGCTTATAGTATTCTCAGATGGTAGTTTGTATTTCTGTGGGATCAGTGGTGATATCCTCTTTATCATTTTTTATTGTGTCTATTTGATTCTTCTCTCTTTTCTTCTTCTTAGTCTGGCTAGTGGTCTATTTTGTTAATGTTTTCCAAAAAACAGCTCCTGGATTTACTGATTTTTTGAAGGGTTTTCCGTGTCCCTATCTCCTTCAGTTCTTACACTGTTGGTGGGAGTGTAAATTAGTTCAACCATTGTGGAAGACAATGTGGCGATTCCTCAAGGATCTAAAACTAGAAATACCATTTCACCCAGCAATCCCATAAACCCAAAGGATTATAAATCATTCTACTATAAAGACACATGCACATATATGTTTATTGTAGCACTGTTCACAATAGCAAAGACTTGGAACAAACCCAAATGCCCATCAATGATAGACTGGATAAAGGAAATGTGGCACATACACAGCATGGAATACTATGCAGCCATAAAAAAGGAAGAGTTCATATCCTTTGCAGGGACATGGATGAAGCTGGAAATCATCATTCTCAGCAAACTAACACAGGAACAGAAAATCAAACACCGTATGTTCTCACTCATAAGGGGGAGTCGAACAATAAGAACACATGGACACAGGGAGGGGAACAGCACACACTGGGGCCTGTTGGGGGGTGGGGGACTAGGGGAGGGATAGCATTAGGAGA
>NW_012115500.1:4657960-4704063 GCF_000951035.1 Colobus angolensis palliatus | reverse complement strand
GGGGGACTAGGGGAGGGATAGCATTAGGAGAAATACCTAGTGTAGATGTCAGGTTGATGGGTGCAGCAAACCACTATGGCATGTGTATACCTATGTAACAATGCTGCACACTTTGCACATGTATCCTGGAACTTATATAATTGAAAAAAAAAAAAAGAAAGAAAAAAAGAAATACCCCTGGGGAGATGGAGCTCTCTAGCTAAGCCCTTCAATCTTTGCCAGCCCGTTAGCAAAGCTGCTCTAATAGAAAGACTCTGAAGACCAAGGCAATGAAGAGGTAATCTCTCAGGCCATTAGGTCTTGACCTAGGTTCCTTGAGCCCCAGTGCTGTCAAAATGCTAAAACCAACTCACAGGCAGATGCTGGGTTTGATGGCAGTGGGGTAGATGACACATTTTCTGTGTTTTCCTGAAGGCTAATTACTGCCTAGGCAGAAGCATTTTAACTATTTTAATGGTTTCCAAACATATTACAAAGCTCCTGGTCTCAGTGAATTTTAAGCAACTTATTTAACCAAGCCTGTTTGGTTCATTGGACAGAATGATCTCTCCTTAAATTACAGAATTACAGTATTCAGAGCTCTGATTTGTATTCTACACTGACCAAAAAGCCACTAATCCCTTCCAATCAATGGGGTACTCAAAGTTTCTCTAGACATCCCCTAATAGGGCAGCTAATAGAATCAGTGCCTACACCCACATATCCCACCATAACTCATCAACATCAATTCTTCAAAAAGTACTGGTTTTTCCCTAATACAAGAGATAAGTAGCTCAAAGATAACCGAAGACATAAGAATTCAATTCAACTCCTGGCATCAGAAAATCAAGACAACCATAGACACCATCAGATTACTTCTTGCCACAGAGGACTGGGTGAGAGGAAAGAGGAAGAGAGGAGAGTTGCAAAGGCTTGCCAACCGTGAACACTCTCCCAGAAATCCTGCAGCTTTGCTCAGGCTGCTTTGTAAAAGAAAGATAATGCTCAAGACAGGTTTATTATTTGTTGAGACTCTGCAAATAAATAATTGTCACTTAAAAAAAGGAAGAAACATACAAAAAGCATAGGCTTAGGGTTCCTTTGATAAAATTGCACCAGAGTTCACTGAACAGAAGGACATTGGTCCCTTCCATAATTACTGCACCAAGAAAGCCTCAGTGGGCCCAACCCAGAGCTCCTATCTCACTAGACACAGCTTTGGGGCCAGGTGCAGGCACACAGAAGTGAAAGCCACGTTATCACCATTCTTCGCTTCCTATCTTCTGTGGATAAAGAAGGGCTCCAGCCCTTAGCTATCAGGCCAGTTCCCCTTCACACATGCACATTTAACTGCACATCAGAGTCTGCATTCCTTCCCAAGCAAAACTTCCTCTGAAGTAAATGGCAAGCTTTGCCTCAAGGAGGATGGTGACATCAGTCCTGAAGTAATAGCCTTACAGCAGTCTGTATTTTCTCCCAACTCTCACGCCTGGCCCATATCTTTACTTGATGGGAAACCACTCTACAAACAAGAAAGGAGTTGAGTAGCCCAGGAAATAAGCTTCAGCTGACCCCAAAGGTGGTCAATCAGGAGGCTGCAAAGGAGGTCACATTCTTTGCTTAGGTATGCACCTAAGAGAGGCTACCGCTTCTGGCTAGGTGATGGGAGAATTCAAGAGAGGATCTGAAAACTGGCAGAAAATGAATCTACCTTTTATCCTTCCCTGTTGGACCAATAACCTCCCCACATCTCAGCAGTGGAAGCTTTGAAATCAAATAAAAGGTCTTCTTGGGCAACATCTTGAACAATTTGACTCCTTCCCATGATTCAACTCCTCCCCTAACGGATTTAGTTTTAGGCTCTGTGTTTTCTCTTTCTTAGTCTTTATAACCCTTATAAACTTTTCCAAATGCATTCATACAAATCATCCCAACAGTTCTCATTCCAAGAGAGATAGCTACGGAAAGGTTATTATTCTTATGTTAACAGTGCGAAATAAGACATTGATGAATTCAGAGCTGTCCTGGGAGGACTGGGATGGGCCATCTTACTCCTGGTTCTTTGCTTTTGCCATTGTTCCACATGGGTGCTTCACTGATGGCTTCACATTGGGACTTTCTTGTATTGTTTGACATTGAGTTAAGCCATCTGTGACAGTGATTGTCTCAAGGCAGGGAGCTGGGTGTATGAGGGACCCACAGGAAGGAGAAGAAGAAAAAGGGAAACTTTTATTTGGGTATACACTTTTGAGCTCTTTTGAATTTTAAACCATGTAAATTTATTGCTTATTCAAAAATTTTAAATAAAAAGCTTTAAAAAATGGACTGTAGAACTTTATAGAACACTGAGGAAACATGAAAAAGATGGCTGTAGAACTTTATGGGAGGAAACATAAACACTTAAAGAAACGGGTTTAGTCATACAAAGAAATCATATATACTAAACGGAAAAAATGTCAATTCCTTTATGATCAGATGTTGCACCCCACAAAACCTCTCCTGCCCTTCCCAATCTCACCCAGTACCTCATCCAGAAAACAGTGTATTGAAAGTGGTATAGTCTTGTTTTCTGTGTATTTTTTTTTTAAGTGCCAGAATTTGGGACTCAGCCTAAATATGGCTTCTTAACAATTTAACAAAAATTAGTTTAACCAAGAACTGTGTACAACTTTTCAACATAAGACACGTATCTTTTATTCATCCAATATTCATGGTGGTTGCTGGCTGGCATATGCCAGGCACGCAGTAAATGGCAAAGGAGAAGCAGGCAGGGAGTGTTAGAGAAAACCAGACGGGCCATAAGCAAGGGCTAGCCTTTCCTCTCATCCTCATTAGTAATGGGTTTTTAAAAGGTCATCAAGGCCAGGCACAGTGGCTCATGCCTGTAATTGTAGCACTTTGGGAGGCAGAGGCAAGGGGATCAGTTCAGCCCAGGAGTTCAACACCAGCCTGGACAACATAGAGAAACCCTGTCTCTACAAAACATATAAAAATTAGATGAGTGAAGTGGCATGTGCCTATAGTCCCAGCTTCTTAGGAGGCTGAGGCGGGAGGACTGCTTAAACCCAGGAGGTTGCGGCTGCAGTGAGCCAAGATTGCACCACTGCACTACCACCTGGGCTATAGAGCCAGACCCTCTCTCAAAAAACAACAAAAATGTTCGTCAGCATATGGTGACTCAACAAGGTTGGTTGCTCTTGGTAAGCATCTTCAAGGAAAGATGGGAAAGAGAAGCGTTGGGAGTTCTGAGCTGTTTTCTTTTGGGGGGCACCCTATGTCTTAGAAGACAGCACTGTGGGCTCCAAGGTGAAATTCTGAAATAGGCAACAGTGCTTGAGTCACAAACCATTTTTTATTTACAACAGATTCCTTGAGGTTGATCAGTAAAGTATCCTTTATGTATATCACCGGATTTTAAAATCATGACACTTCAACAACTCATTTATCTTGAAGTGGAGAAGCAGCTCCCTGAAACTGTGTTTGTATTTTGCCTTGGAGATAAGGACAAACATGAGCTGGCAACCCACAATCTTTATTTTCATCAGCTTGCTCTTCTGCAGGCCTACACCGTCAGCACTGTGTGAAGAGTGAAATCAATAAAAATCATCTCCCTCCATGCAGGAGGCCAACAAGAGACTGTTTCTTGGCTCTGGAGCAAGGATCTGTCAGTCAGGGTCAGGGAGGTTTCTGCTGTATTTATCTGGGAAATCTCTTACCACAGTGTAACTGGGCACCTAAGGGGACTCTATAGATGCGGAAATGGAAGCTTTGCGGTGGCAATGCCTTAATTCAGGCAGCCTCAGCTATGCAACTCACCCAACTCAGAAGAGAGCATTAACTGAGACCTAGAACCAAGCCAGGAACAGACCCTGGAGCAAAGGCAAAGCCACAAACTCCCTCTCCACAGGCACCCTTTTTCAAGGAACTCAAGCACTTCAGCCAAGGACACCATTCTGAAAGAAATTCAAACTTCCCAAAGAGCCTTGGCATTACCAAAGGGGAGAGGTCACAGGGAGTGGGCTTCTCCAGGATCAAGTGCAGATTCTGCAGCAGGGCCTACGAGTCCTTTAGGATCTGGCTCTCCTGACCTTCCCAGCTTCATTTCTCCTCTTCAGCTAACACATTTAGCTCCTGGCACACTAACTACTTGAACTGTTACCCAAATATGCTCTTCCAGTGCTATTCCCTCTGCCTGGAATACCCCTTCCCGCCCTCACCCCCTGACATAATCAAGCAACTTCCACTTCTTTAGGGTTTTACTTAGATGTCATCTTCTCTCAGACTTCTTCCTTGACCCAGTCCTCTCTCACACTTGTTTTTTTTGTTGTTTTTTTTTTTTTTTTTTTTTTTTGTTTTTGAGACGGAGTCTCGCTCTGTCCCCCAGGCGTGCAGTGGCATGATCTCAGCTCATTGCAAGCTCCGCCTCCCGGGTTCACGCCATTCTCCTGCCTCAGCCTCCCAAGTAGCTGGGACTACAGGTGCCTGCCACCTCACCCGGCTAATTTTTTGTATTTTTTAGTAGAGACGGGGTTTCACCAGGTTAGCCAGGATGGTCTCGATCTCCTGACCTCGTGATCCACCTGTCTCGGCCTCCCAAAGTGCTGGGATTACAGGCTTGAGCCACCGCGCCTGGCCTCACACGTGTTTTTAAATGTAGGTTTATTATTATTCAGGTATGGTGAGACCAATAGATCAGAAGACAATTGTCATTGAAAAGATAGTTTGTCCCTTGAAGCTCCGAAGAGAAGAGGATACACCAGGCCATGCAGGGCCATGTGGGGAAGCACCAGGGTCGTTCAGGAGGTAGAGGGGAGGGAAAAATGTGGACAAGAGCCTTTGTTGTGGTTTCCAGAGAAAGGAACAGGTGAGGCAGGATAAGCAGGCATAGGATTAACCAGTTTGAATAATTTCAGCAGACTCTGGAGTACAGCGGTTGTTCCTAAGTTACCTGATACCTGGCCCGAAAGTGATTAGGTCTGAGAAATAGTGACCCAAAGCGTAAAAGCTGTATAAAAGAGGAAACAGAGTGAGTGGACTCTGGACTGGTTAGTTTGTATAAAAGACACACTTGAAGGAAGGTGAAACCTTTATTTCTAGGAATTGGCTGCTTCTGTTCTCTCCAGGATCAGCAAAGTCCCAGATGTCAAAATATCAGAAACACATGGTTAATAAACTACGACTATTAGAAGTGGCTAGGTGCTCCTCTTAGACTCACCCTGGGCTTGCCCTGTGGAAAAACGGATCACACTATTTTAATTGACTACTTACCTCTTTGTTTCATACCACCGCCATCCACCAGCCCATGAGCTCATTGAGGACAGGACTACGTCTTATTCCTTGTTGAGAGGCAAAAAAGCACATAGAGATGAACTTGATAGACTTCAAGGTCTAGCCCTAGGTTCCAATGCATCAGGTGACATCCCCTGCCATAGAAGCAAGTCTTCTGGGCCATTTAACCCAGCAGAAATGGGTCAGGTCTTCCCCAGAAACCTGATTCTTCACATAGCACCATCCTGCCCTTCTCCTTTCCTTAGGAATCCACTTAGGGTCATGAAAGATTTTCTCTTTGGGTTCAGAAAGCCAGACTGGAGGCAAAAGCATGGTTCTTCTGTTTTCAGGTTCTTGGTCTGTTTCTCCAAAACTAAGAAAGAAAAGCTAACAAATGCAAGATCAAAAACTAAATCTTTGTTCGTTTATTTTGGTACAAAAGATAAGACTATAGATTTAAATGTCATAAGACTTCATGACTTTCCTGGCAGCATTTCTGTGTGAAGCTTTTAACCAGTCAGTTGAATCCAAATTAGTAGGAGCTTCAGAAAAGGCTTTCGGCTGGTCCGCAGCTGGAAAGACATTGTCATGAGCTCTGCCAAATGCATACGGATATATAAAGAGGGGGGCAGAGGGAAATTGGGATTTTTTTTTGTTTTTTGGCCAGGCATTTTTTAATAAATTAAAAAACAAATGAAACCTCAGATTTAATTAAAATTTTCCCCATATTCTGGCTGACTCTGTAATTTTTATGATGCTGCCCGAAAGCTATTATGTAGTTACTTAATAAGAGAGAGGAAGGGGAAGTATTTTTAATTTTAAAGAATGAGAGGAGAGGAAAACCCTTTGGGTTGTTCTTTTTCTGTGTCCAGAGCCCAAACAGTGGTGGCCTGTGTATTTCTTTAGCAGGTTTTTCTTAGAGACAACTAACAACAGCTTACCAGTTTCTTTATGTCCTCACTCTGCAATGTAACTCACTAACTTATACAGCAAAGGTAGCACGTCCACCCATCCAGTTCAGGCAGAAGCACATCACCCAAAGCCAGTGCTGTTCTCAGCAGCTTCAAGCGGCACAATGGAGAAATTTCATCTCATTAATTCTAGTATAAATTTCTTGTCATAAACTTAGAATTGCCTGATTCAGTCTCAAGAGTATCGGGTCATGTCAATGCTCTTTGCCACATATATATATCATGCTGGGGTGGGGAATGGCACAGAAGGAATCTTAGAGCTGTACAATGTATCTTGACTCAGTGGTTTTTTTGGTTTTTGTTTTGTTTTGTTTTGTGGTTTTTTTTTTTTTTTTGTCTCATACAGGGATCTTCCGCTTCTCGCATAAGTAATCATTGCCTGACTTTGCTCTTGGATACTCAAAAGCCTGCTATGCAGTTCTTCATGTTTGTACCATAGGCTCCTCTCGTTCAGGATGTCCAAACCTAAACTCATCCTTTTCCCATTATCATCTATTTCAGTTTGCACCCACCCAGTGCCCTAGTTGGAATCTCAGATATCATCCCTGACTCCTCATTTGGTTCTCAACCACCAACCTACCTGCTCACTCACCTTCTAAATATGTCTCCATTCAATCCCTACCACCACCGCTGTCTAACCTGGATGACCACATCAATCTTCTGATCAGCATTCCAGATTGTATTCATATCTCCCTCCATTCCAAACCACTATAATCACAGTGATGGCCTGACCAAGTCTGCTAATATGGTTTCCCCAGCAGAAATCCAGGGTGGGGGGAGTGGGTAGTATGCCCAAGGTAATCAAACGGAAATGCAAACCCCTTCCTGCCTTACTCTCCGACTTTACCTTGTTGATCCTCGGTTCACACTGCAGTGACCATGAACTGCATGCGGTTTCCCCACATACCATGCTCTCTATTCCTTTGCTATGTCCTCCCGGATCTTTCTGCTGCTTAACCTGGCTAACTACTACCTACCCTTCAAAACTCATTTCAGGGATGGTGCTGTAGGGATGTCCCTTGTAATTATTCATTAAACTGCACTTATGCTTTATGCACTCTTTGGTGTAAATAATGTATCTCACAATAAAGTTATTAAACCCGATACAAAAACTTCAAAAGGCAATTCAGGAAACACCTCCTCTTGGAACCACCTCCCACGTCCCCAGACCCAGGGCAGGCTGGATTCCTTGCCTGCATTTTCCCACAGGGCCCCCTATATCTCACTGCACTTGACGCCTTGCTAGGATTATTTATCTGTACAACTATGGAAGGTTCCAAGCTTCTTCAGGGTAGGGATTATCATTTCTTATCTTTGACCCTGTAGTGCCTAACATACCAATGTGGACAAAATATCTGTTGAATGAATGAATAGATGAGTATCGTGTCTTCCATCTGTCTCTGTGGTCTCTTCCCACTGTTGGTACAGATTCTCACGTGGACTATTTATTTACCTCCTTAACTGTGTCAAGCACATCCTGCATTCCATTGCCAAAATCACTTTTTTTTTTTATTATTATACTTTAAGTTCGAGGGTACATGCGCATAACGTGCAGGTTTGTTACATATGTATACTTCTGCCATGTTGGTGTGCTGCACCCATCAACTCGTCAGCACCCATCAACCCGTCATTTACATCAGGTATAACTCCCAGTGCAATCCCTCCCCCCTCTCCCCTCCCCTCTCCCTGTGATAGGCCCCGGTGTGTGATGTTCCCCTTCCCGAGTCCAAGTGATCTCATTGTTCAGTTCCCACCTATGAGTGAGAACATGCGGTGTTTAAACTAGTCCAACCATTATGGAAAACAGTGTGGCGATTCCTCAAGGATCTAGAACTAGAAGTCCCATATGACCCAGCCATCCCATTACTGGGTATACACTCAAAGAATTATAAATCATGCTGCTATAAAGACACATGCACACGTATGTTTATTGCAGCACTATTCACAATAGCAAAGACTTGGAATCAACCCAAATGTCCATCAGTGACAGACTGGATTAAGAAAATGTGGCACATATACACCATGGAATACTATGCAGCCATAAAAAAGGATGAGTTTGTGTCCTTTGTAGGGACATGGATGCAGCTGGAAACCATCATTCTCAGCAAACTGTCGCAAGAACAGAAAACCAAAATCACTTTTTTGGTTTTTGAGACCACATCTCACTCTGTTGCCCACACTGGAGTACAGTGGCACAATCATAGTTTACTGTAACCTCAAACTCCTGGGCTCAAGTGATCTTCCCACCTCAGCCTCCTGAGTATCTAGCACTACAGGCATGTGCCACCACACCTGGCCAATTTTATTTTTGTAATTTTACAGGTCCTCACTATGTTGCCCAGGCTGGTCTCATAATCCTGGCCCCAAGTGATCCTCTTGCCTCAGCCTCTCAAAGCTCTGAGGATACAGGTGCGAGCCACTGCAATCAACACCCCAAATCACCTTTCTGAAATCAGTCCCTATTCTCAAATCTTTAGTCCCATGACAACTTTCTATTGTCTGTTTTTGTTTGTTTGTTTGTTTTGTTTTGTTTTGTTTTGAGATGAAATCTTGCTCTGTTGTCCAGGCTGGAGTGCAGTGGTGCAATCTCGGCTCACTGCAACCTCCGCCTCCCAGATTCAAGCAATTCTCCTGCCTCAGCCTCCCCAGTAACTGGGCCTACAGGTGTGTGCCACCACACCCAGCTAATTTTTGTATTTTTAGCAGAGACAGTGTTTCATCATGTTGGCCAGGCTAGTCTCAAACTCCTGACCTCAAGTGATGTGCCCACCTCCACCTTCCAAAGTGCTGGAATTACAGGCATGATGAGCCACCATGTCCAGTCTGTCTATAATTATTAATACAATTTCTTTAGACTGACATTCAAGGCCTTTAGCAACATGACCCCAGCCTACTTTTTTCAAAGTCCTCTCCCACCATCATACACATGAACCCTTCCCTCTAGTTAGTCTAGTTAGTACCTATCATCTTTTGAACTTGACTCACACATTCTCACATCTGAACTTTCCTCACACTATTCACACACACCCCCAATCTGAAATGTGCTTCTTTCCTCTCTCCACTTAACTGAATTTTTTAAAAATGTGTAATGTTCTGGCTTAAGCACCACATCTTCTGTGAAATCTTTATTAAATATTCTACTCTGAAGAAAATTCTCATCCTTCCAAACTCTACTGAGACTTCTCCTGGGTACTTAATTCATTCTGCCTTGTGTTAACTATCTTCTTATGTGTAGGTCTCATCACCCCAACCAGACTGTAAATTCCTTTGTCATTATTTAAATCCACGCATGGAACTCCCACAGACATCAACCAATCACCAATAGACAAGACTTAGAACATGTGTTACAGGAAAAATAGAGTTACACATACAACTAATACAGAGAAACAACAATTGACATTAAAATAGAAAAAAAATTAGCACTCTTGGAATCTATAGAAAAATGTAAAGAGAAAGAAAATTGAAGATAATAGGTCAACTAGAATATTTATTTGCCTGCTTCAACATCAATAATAAAGCATACTAGGTAAAGTGGTCCTTTTCAACCGATTGTTACAACTCTCTCGGGTGCTGGTTTTGGAAAATCTTCTCAGCCTGAGACTCAAACTATTAATCACCAATTGTCTGAGTTAAAGCCATCAATTAAAAGATTTACGCATCCCACAAAGGACAGACGACTGCCCTGTTGAGAGGTAACTTTTGAGAAATGTGCTGAGCCTTTCTGTGAAGGTTTGGCAAAGGGTTGCCAGAGAAAATATAGAACAAATGTAGAGCAAATTTCCAAAGCTCACAAATTCCAGATGCCTGTGGATGGTAGGAAGTATGGACAGTCTGTCGAATGTCTTGACTGTAGCCCATGACTGAGTGGCTTTAGCAATAAAAGGTGTATCATTGTCATATGAAATGACCCAGAAAGCCAAACACATGACAAAGATTAGTTTCAAGGGCCAAAGTGGTGTGGCTGGAGTCAAATGATTGCACTGGAACAGCAACCCTGTAACCTGAGAAAGTGTCAATAGAATTGATGAACAACCAGTAGCTCTAAAGAGGGGTGGCGGAAGGTCCGCGGTAATCAATCTGCCAGGAGCAGTGGAGACAACACCCCATGCAGTGTGTTCTTCCTTACCAAGATGCAACAAGGTCAACTTTTGGCAGGAGTCACAAGTCTAGCACCAAATGGTAGCCTTTACATCAGAAACATTGAGTACTTTACTTATACCCTGTCTATAACAGTGGACGTGTTGCCATGTCCAGTACAATAAGGGATCCAGGCAGCAATGATGGCAGCTGGGGTGGTGCTAGCTAACCGAGTGATTCTAGCTGGTCTCATCAGAGAATGAGACTTTACAATGGATGTCAATATGAATGACCCCGACAGTTCTATTAGTCACCACAATTTGTTTCCACTGTTTGAAGTCCCTAAAGAAGGATGTCTTCAATCTGCAAATCTGTTGTTTTCCAAGTGGCAGATCAAACCATAGGTCTTTAGCAACAACCTAACAGTCAGTAAAAACATAACAAGGCTCCTCAAGGAGGGTACTGGTCAGAGCTTTGAGAATGGCCTTGAATTCTACTTAATGACCAGATCAACTACATCCATTTTCAGTTCTGCTACCTGCCAGAGACTGAACAGCCATAGCAGTCCATTGAAATGGCACTGGTTTTCAGCTTAGCCAATCTGTCAGTGAAAAAAGCAACAGGCATTTTGAGGAATCTCCTAAATGCCACCTAAATATATTTTTAAATCCCCTACATGTAACCTTTATGAAATGAGGGTGCTGAGCCGGGGGCTTTGTTTCAGGCAACGGAATAGGCAATAAAGTTTTCCCCAAAGGATTAGCTGCCACTTTTTCATGTAAATCCTAGATGCCACTGGGGCTAGGTCTGTTGCATTAATGATTATTGTATATAATGATTTTCTATGACAAGCAAGGCTAGTTGGACCCTTTCCACTTTAGTAGTCATGAGGTCTGTTTGATCTACTCCAAAAAGGGAACGGCAGACTGGATGGCTCAAGTGTTCAGTTTTGACAGAAGCCCAGTAGTGAAACAGGAGAGTTGCCTGACTCCTTCATGGAACTTGCGACAGGGGTGTGGCTCAAACCCCTTATGGGAAGGGGACCACGCAGACAGGCAGATGCAGGAGCTGGGGCGAGCGCTTTTGGGCTCCAGCCCTACAGTACTGTCTAGGGGTGTGTTACGATTAATGGTCTTTTAGCAGTTGCCGTCTGTGGACAGCTAAGTGTTAAACCAGCTCAGGAGAGTCAGGGTGACAGTCTTTTACACCCTGCCCTCTTGATACCCGGGTCCTTGTCCAACATGCAAGAAGAATCAGGTCACACACAAACTTGAAGGATGGTGAATGTGGGGCTTTAATTGAGTGGTGGAGGTGGCTGTCAGTGGGGTGGATGAGGAGCTGTAAAGGGGATGGAGTGGGAGGATGATCTTCCCCTGGAGTTCGGCCATCCTGCAACCAATCTTCTCTCTAACCGTCTCCAGCCAAACTCCTCGTGATGTTCAGATGCTTCTTCTCTTCTTCTCTGCCACTCTTCTGCTTGTGGAGCCTGGAGTTTAGGGTTTATATGGGTACAGGCTAAGGGGGAATGGCAGGCCAAAAGGCAACATTTGGGCACAAAAACAGGAATGCCTGTTCCCAATTAGGGCTGCGGGTTTTCAGGCTTGAGGGTGGGGCCTTTGTCAGGGCACTGCCCTCTTCTACCCAGAATTTCCCTGCCCTCTGTCCATATCAGTAGTAGCTAATACTTAGATGTTTTTCAGAAGGCATGTACCTTGCCAGCCATGTCAAGGAGTCCAGGCATCCAAAACTCCAAGGGCATCTCTGGATGAAGGGTGTCTCCTTTTACCAGGGTCTCCAATCAGCAAAGTAATCAGTCACGGGATATTCTGTAGCTCAAAGGTATCATTAGGTTTGTGTAGCCTCAAAGATACCAGTACCTACCTAAACGGGGCTCTTTCTCGCTGGGCTCTAGCACTTATGGGGCAGAAAAGTTCAAGCATATAACATGTCATTTTCTGCTATATATTCAGATGCAAAAAGAACAACAGTGCATTGAGTTGGTTCAACAGGCCATACCCACAAGGTCATGTTAACTTTCCTTTCCTATTTTGAACTCTGCCCAAACCCTATCAGTTGAAACTGAGTGGACCCTTCCCCCGCAGGACTGTGTGAGATGGTGAACTGGGCACCTGTGTTCAACACAGCCATAAAAGTTTGCACCCCTTTCTCCTATAAAGTACCCCAGCATATTCAGATGGGTACACGTGGTGGTTGGTCCTCCTTTGAGATAAGAAGTCCTGGGCCCCATCCCTAACCATCTTTCTCCTTAAAGCAGCTGAGGTCAGGTTAAAGGTGGAGGGAAAAACGAGGGAACATGGGGTTGGGGTGGGAGGTACCATGCCAGTATGCAAGACTTTACATCTACTTTTAGTATTGAGTAGTATAGCAGCTGCTTGGAGCTCAAATAAATGAAATTCCAATGATTTTGGTCCCAAAAACAAAGCAAAATCTGACAATGATTTGACAAAGCAAAGTCAAAGGGGACCCTTTGACTCAGCAACCATGGACACATGGTCTTCAGACTGAAGCCACTGGGTTTGCGTCCTTTACCTGACTCTAGCTTGACTTACATTGACATTTTTCTTTTTTTTAGGAGTTCATCTTAATTAACAGCATCTTCACCATTACCAAGAAATATCTCTTAAGTTCTGGCCTAGTTTTAACATAAAAGGTAGAGCACTTTTCCAAGGTTAGGGGGCCAACTGCAAGAATTTATCTAGAATTCTCTGGGTCAGTTTCTCATTCTTCAGTAGGTCACTTTCATCAGCATAGTAAACTCAATTCAGGGCAGTAAAAGACCAAATACTAGTTAATGCCTCTTCTATCCCTTCTAACAGGAGTTTATCTCAGGGATATATCCCTGAGATGCCAATGTTCTCTGAAAGCAACCAAGACCTACTGGAGACAAAAATCCTTTATTTTCTCTGAATGGATGTTAAGTCTGGCATGACAGACTGCCAGGAGGAGCCGAGCCATAAAATAGGCCACCTGCTGCCCTTGTTCCTTAACAACCATGATGTGCCCTGCCACCATATGTCCCAAGCAAAGCAACCAAAGTTCTAATGATTCACCTATTGTCTAAGAAGGTACATCCTTCAGCCCACTCAGGATATATCTTAGTACTAATTTTTACAGTGGGGTGGACTTGAAGCTAACTGGCAAACTGGTGAGGAAACACCTCTCCCCATGCCCAGAAAAGGGTTAGCAAAAAACAAGGAACCATTTGGGTAGCTATCACTGGACCTACTTTCAGATCCTTGGCCTGCAACCACTGCCCCATTTGCTCCTCATTAACAGGCAATGAAGTTGAGGACCACGTATCATCAGGTTGATCATGAAATTTGGTCAACATGCTTGCTAACAATTAGTAAGGACTTCCTATGAATCCTATTAATGAGCCCCAAAGCCCTCCTCCTCTTCCAGAAAGCTATGTGTCTGTCAGCATCCCATCCTCATGACCAAAAACCATCAAGAACTGTGAAGGGTCTGAGATTTTGCTCTATTGCAAGCACCTGCCATATTCATCGACACTGGTAAAAGACATACCCCTAGGTCACATACAAAGAACTTTATTACTTATGGTACAGTAAGCAGGGCATGACAATCCCTTTTTTTTTTTTTCTGAGACAGAGTCTCGCTCTGTCACCCAGGCTGGAGTGCAGTGGTGTAATCTCAGCTCACTGCAATCTCCACCTCCCAGGTTCAAGCAATTCTCACATCTCAGCCTCCAGAGTAGTTGGGATTACAGGCGTGTACCACACCACGCCTGGGTAATTTTTGTATTTTTAGTAGAGATGGGGTTTTGTCATGTTGGCCAGGCTGATCTCGAACTCCTGACCTCAGGTAATCCACCTGCCTCGGCCTCCCAAAGTGCTGGGATTACAGGCATGAGCCACTGTGCCTGCCCTGATAATCAGCATTTTAAAAATCAGTTATTCCTTATACCTAAGTCCCAGAAGAGTGACCAGATTAGGCCCAGATGGGTGCCTGCACTTACAGTAGGTTTTATTACAAAGAAGAAATCTTAAGCTTAGGGAACCCAATCTTTTATAATGGGCAGTAAGCATGCCTTTACTGTGAAGGGAAGACACTATCTTCTGAGTCGTACACAAACTTAAACCTCTGCTCTGGAAGTTAAAAGGGAGGGGGAGACAGGGGAGAGACTCTGTATCTTCCAAGATTGTTCACTATACAAATATCCTCAAAAAGACAGTACAGGATACAAGAAGTCTGTGCCTTCCTTAGAAAGACATATAGAAATGCAAGAGATCTATGGAGAATTGCTTCTCAATTGGTATAAATTGTAGAAAAATGGAAAAATGCAAAAGCCATTTTGCTCTTTGTGCAGAATTCACTCCAACTTGTGGTGAGATACTCCAAGATTTATACACAAATATTAAGGGACTCTTAAATATTTTTAAAACTCACCAATAACAACTCTGCCCATCTTGACCCACTTCCCCAACTTACAACACATTACTTTGGCAGTCCATCAAAGCACAACTCCAATATCCTAAGTACCATTTACATTTTCAATTTTAATTTTCTCCTCAGCCTTTTCCTTTTCTTTTAATTTGACTAACTTCACACATAAGCCCAGCTAATCTTTACTGCTGCACATTAGCCAAAATGGAGTTCTTCCGATAAATCCTCAGGAGAAAGCCAGGGAAGCTTGATTAAAGGAGAGGTTTTTAAAGTCATAGAGGTCAAAACAGGTTCCTTTTTAGGCAATTCATTTTGGCATGACTACAACATGATTATCTTAGTAAGAACTTTCAAATTTTAAAACAAAAATATACTAACCACATCCTAATATCACAAGAAATAGGGCTAACAGTTACATAAGGGAAGCTGACTTATCTTAACATTCATCTGTTAAGCCGTATATTGTTCCATGACCCAGGCTTAAGAGACTGCCATTACAATTAAACCTCCATCCCCCAAAGAGCCTGTCTACAACGGCTTATAAAGGAAGGGATAAGAGCCAAATTCCAGGTTGGCCTCAGTTATGTCTAAATGTCAACTTGCTTATCCCACACAGTGAAACATATGAACATTGTAAGGCAGATCTCTTTTAAGGGAAAAGGGTCAGATTCCCTAGTTTTTCACCCCAAAGGATAGACAGGAATGTGCTGGTCTCTACGATTCTGTGACCAGATAGAATCACAGTATGTTTACCATTCCATTATAATTCTTTACACTCTAGATGTTATACTCTCAAACCACTCTGTTTTAGAGAAGATCTCAATGTTTTAGTAAAGTACAAACACCATCAGTCTGCTGTTATTGTCTCCATGTGTATGTTCTGGGTTAAGGCACTTTTTTTTGTTTGGATTACAAACCACATTACTTGATAAATATCTGAGAAAAACGGGAGTGGGTGAGTTGAAAATCAAAGTAGATTTCACTTATTCTATGAATACAATCCTTCTAAGAACAAAGATTCTTGCAAGTGTTTAGTTTTCTAAATAACTTTATAATAGAAGAGAACCATAACCCAGCAAAAAGAGCCAAGGTTCTTATTTTGGCATAATTTATTCTCTTTCGGTCAAGCAGGTCAACAATAAGGTCATCAATTGCCTTGGCAACACTTACCTCCATTTTCACCACTGCAATGCATTAATGAGTTTATTTATGCCTTGCTTTATCTACGAAGCATATTTTTCCTATTAGAACTATTAACATGAACTTAGTTCCACTGTGCTTTTTCAAGGGAGATTTATTACAATGGGATGGAAAATAAGATCGTTTCCCAAAAAAGTCACCTTCAGTTTTCAACTGTTCAGTTTCAACAGTTTCAACAATAAAACATTATGTTTTATTCCATATCTCTTTGGATAAGGAATATGTGATAATATTTCCAGCATAAGATGTCAGCAGTTCTTCTAACACCAAACGACTAAGAACTTTTATTCAAGAACCAGAGTTGCTTATATTGGCATCTATGTAACACAACCTCAACATCTAATTTCCCAGTGTTGAAAAAAAGTCAAATCCCTGCTTCTTTAATTTACGAGTATAAAACATATTACCTTAAAAGCTATTTCCATGTCTCAAACTTTTAAAGCACAATTTTAACCCAATAAAATAAACACACCCACTACAATGCCTCCTGTGATGTTAACATATACTCTACTTTCCCCTACGAAACTTGAAATAAGGTTATTGTTGTTTTGTTTTGTTTTTACTTATAATTGCTATTCTTCTTAAATATGTAGGGAATCTCAATATTTGAGTGAGTTTTCTCAACAAGGAAATAGTGGCAATACTGACTTACCTCCCAGAGCTTAAACAGTTTGAAAATATTTTATTGCTCAATCCTTGTATTTAAAGAGTTAGTCATAAGGAAGTCAGTGGCAAGCTGGCCCAAAGCTGGGTCACCCTGGGCAGGAAGTGGCTTTAAAAAGTTTAAAATCTGCTGGCCACTTCGGCTAAACACAAAGACCACCTACTCCACTATTCCCTCCCAGCTATCACAGCAAAAAGGACTCACCAGAATAGACAGGAAGGAAGCACTTCTGATGAAACACCACCAAGGTAACCGTCTGGATTTTATGGATATTTAATATACACCAGAAACAAAATTACAGATTTTGTCACATTATAAACATTAAAATAGGCCAGTCCACAGACCACCTGGAATTCCTTCACAGATTATACTATAAATCCAGACTACAGGACCATCTGAAATGCAGGCAATTTGCTAGGTGATACTGTTGCTGTAAGCACATGAGGAATACAGTGAACATAGAAAACAAGAGCAATCCTGGAAATGATCTGCTGTAACTTACACGCCGAAAGTAATAAGATCCTAACGCCAAAAAATAAAACTCTCTCGTTAAGAGGGCTTGAGACCTATGCTCTAAAACCAAAATGAGTTTGGAAGTAATCAGGGTTCTTTTTTATTTATGAGTACCAACTAAACAAATTATACTCTGAGCCTAGTGATATTTCAGGAATGGGAAACTGAACTTCCTGATTAATACGAAAATAAGCCTCATAATAGGAATTATAGTTTAGAAGACCTCAATTAGTAATAATAACAAATAATTTCAAATATTTTTTAAAGTGCTGGATAATTTTTAAGGATAATGTGACTAAAATTAATATTGCAACTTCCCAGAACTATTTGGACTAATTTTTGTGACCACCCAAAAAAGGGGCTAAGCTAAAATCTCATATTCCAAATTGAGTCAGTGACGAAGTTTCAAACTCACCCCCCATGTAACCTCGAAACATTTTAAATAAGATGGTTTATAACAGAAATACTGAAAATAAATCATCCTTGAATACTTTTAGATTTCCCCCCAGTGTACCACAAATCACATCCAGAAACCCAAACAAAATAATCAGTGAAATGTTTGAGATCTGCTGCTGAAATCCCGAGCTGCAAGACAAGAAAAGAAGAGAGACCAAAGCAGATAGCCTGATGTCTCTTTACTTGGGCAGCACTGAGCTTTTAGAGGTCCTAAGCCGTGCACATTAATACTCTGAGTCCATAAAAGTCAGCAGTAACACTAAAATAATAATAATAATAAATAATACAGGCTCTGGTTAGAGAGAGGATCCGTTTACTGCCACCCTGCTGAGGTACATCTGACCACCAAAGGCAAGAAAGCTATTAGCATCCTGAATTAATGGGTATAGTGGTTTTCAAGCAAGATATTTTCATGATGGACACACTGTGGACTCAGCAAAGTTTCTCCTTCAAGAAAAATACAGCTTCTATTTCAAAGGGCACTGATTAGGCTTAATACTATTAGGGAACCATCAAGCATTTGTGTTGTTGTTACTGCTTTTAACTATCAGTTACTTTCTAAACCAAAAATTGTGGGTAGTTAACTTGACCAACAGTCACTGGTTAGGAATGCAGGAGCAAATCCAAGGTACAAAAGAGCTTCGAATGTAGACAGGCCTTAAGGAGTTTGGAATCTTTTTAGGTTGTCAGGTCTTAGCCTTTCTTATCATCACTATTAGCACTGTTATTACTTCCTTGTCTGGAATTTCTAAATAAAAATTTATTTCCCTCATCACATCCACCCTGAAGACAACTAGATATGACACAATTTTAGAAATTCTCAATATGGTTTATTAGTGGCAATGTAAATCAATGACCATCAAAAACCAAATAAACATATCTACCAAATGAATACATTCTTAACTACTATTAATTGCTTATAATATGTCCAGCAGATATGTTTTAAAAGTCAACAATATTAACTCCCTTTGTAGATTAATTGTAAAAAAATAACTGTTTTGAGTCCATCTCCATCAGTTCTTGGAAGTACAAATATACATTAAATAAGATTATAAAGACTGTAATACATACAACAAAAAAGTCTATAAAACAAAGATAACTTTAAAAGCATTGCTCAATTTACTTTGTAGCTTTTCTATATAAAATATTTTAAAACAGTACATATTTTCTGGATCATACATGAAAGTTCACATCCAGATGTCTTTCTAAATCAAATTCTTACTCTCTCTTCATTGTCAAAATCTTAATTTTCATTCCTGGCTGGATTGTTCTTCCTTGGCAATTTTTTCCGTTACCCCACTAAAATATTTCTCACGGAAGGAATTATGACCTTGGTATGGCAGAAAATGATCACTTAGCAGATGTGAATACTGGTCCCGATTCTGTTTGGTTGGAAAATACAAAATGTAAAAATTATTTCTTTAGTTAGCTTATACCAAAGCAGTTGTTTACCTTAAGCAAAATCTCACTCTCTAGTGCATATTTATTTTCCTTCACTACTTGAATTAGAAATATACCATCACTTTACATCCTTATCATGCTTGGATATCCAAAGTGTTTTCATTTACCTCATTAAAGCCTCACAAAAGTCCTCCGAACAGAGGACAAATTTCTTTCTTTCTTTCTTTTACCTCAGGGCAAAGAGAATGGTTCCAGGTAACAGAGTCAAGGCTATAACTTTCTTCTGATTCCAAGTTCAGCACATGCTGAAGTCATCTGTGCCTATGGATAAAAATTCCTAAACAAGGAAGCTTCTACTCAAGAAAAAGTTGTGAACCAACAAAATAATACATTTGTGTGAGGTCATACAGACACACAAAATTGTCTGGGGGTATTTCCATATTCAGTTAATGAAATAAAACAATTCGTGGAAACTTTAAGTGAACATAGTAGATGAAGATACAGGCTAAACAAGAGATTTCCACACTTGTAGACTTCACAGACAAGTAAGGACTACTGCTCAGACTGACATCTAATGGTAATATCAACCTGGGTGAAAATGTCAAACATATTTTGGCTTAGAAAATTGAGGTTCCTGGCAGGAAACACTGGAACACTGGCTTCTCATCCAACTGTGAAAAATATCTAATTAGACATAAAATCTCATTTCCCATGTACTTCTATAAATTCATATTCAATTACACCTAGATTAATGTGATTTTGAAGACAAGTGTGGAGACTTAAATGGAAAACATGATTTTTTATCCTGATTTCAGTATCAAAATGGTAGCTAAAAATATAAAAATATATCTGGAATACAACAATCCTCAAAGTCTTTTCTCATTTTTGAAAAAATATTTTTGCCTGTATAAAATGAGTACCTTCATTTTTCCATCATACCTAGCATTAATAAAAATCCAGGTTTAGCCAAAATAATGTTGGCACATTTGTTCATTCAGAAACTATTTTTGCCATATGTATTTTTAAAATCACACCAAAAACTCAGATTATTACAAATTAAACATGCCCAGATTTCCTGATTCATCAAAGAGAAATAGGTAGCTACTGAAATTTTATGGCACCTAAGTATATTACAGTTCCAAATTCCTGCAAGCACATGAAAACATGTCAAAGGTTACTATTAATAACTTCAGGCTACATGCAATCCCCAAAAAGATCAATTTTAGAGAGTCAACGTGTAGGTATACAACTAAAGATACCGAATGAAAGGTAACATTTGCTGGGTGTTTTGTATGGACCAAAAACAATACTAAATGCTTTATATGTACTACCTAATAAAACTTGTCAGTTCTAAGAAATAAGTAAAAGATTAGTACCATTTTACAGATGAGGAATTATTTAAGAGTACAGGACCAAGATAATACACCTGGTAAGTGGCAGAGCTAGGCTCTGAACACAGATCTGTTTGACTCTAAAGATTGCACCCTTAACTACAAGGTAATGAGGTTTACTCCAAAAGAGCTACCTTTTTCCCCAACTTAAGAAGCAGGAGGAGCTCTGAGAATACAGGTGATGCACTGAGGCCATGACAGCTGAGCTGCCCACCAAGAAAGGAGTAGAACTGGATAAGAGGTCTTACTAATGAAGGCCTATTAACCAAGGATATATTTCAATGGCACAGACTTTTCATATCAAGAGGAGGTATAAGAACCACAGGGAAGCTGAAGGATAACAAAACCCTGAAAGAACAGGTGACTCCACAGGTGGACTCAATGCTGGTCCACATAATCAGGACTGTGCCTGGACAACGGCAACACAGAACAATGTTCCACCATTTAATGTCAACTACTTCAACTTTTATCAAAAGTCTGACTGAAGTCCATCAATTACTCCTCCAGGTATTCGAAATTCTGTCCTTATGTCAGTAAGATCACTAGAAAACTTGACCACTTCCTGAGCTGTGTTAGCTTAATCCTGGCAGAATGTTTCTCTTTGGTTTTATTTTAAAGCTATGTCCAGTTGCTGTCATCTTTTCGGCTACTATGTTGATCCTCACAATTCTTGGCATCGTTCCCCATCCAGCCATCAAAATCAGAAACCTGGGTCAAATCCCTCTTCTCAGATTTGGTCAGTCCTAAAATCTTAGCTTGTATATCCTAAACATCTCAAATCCACTTCTCTCCACTCATATCTCCAATATTTAATCTAGGCCTCCCTCATCCTTGCCTCTTTTCCCTAAATGGCCAGCTGCCCTCCCTTCAGCGGTTCCTTCTCTAGTGTATTCTCCATACTGAGACCAAATCTAATGTATTAAAATGCAAATTTAATATGCCAACCACTTGGCTAAAATCTAAATAAGTTCAAATTGTCCATAATTCTCAGACTTTTCCCTTGATATTTGGGACTTACATTCAATTACCTATCACTTTGCAGAATGACATCTCACTTTCTTCTGTACAAGGGGAATCAGAATACAGTCAGGCAATAAAGTACTTCCCAGCTCTGCCCTTGTGTCCACCACTCTCATGGCCCCTCTAGGCCATGCAAGATCACCTCCCTCTCCCCCTTGAACTGCCTGTGGATTACTTCATGGAATATTCTAGAACTGCAGTAGTGAGGAGACTAAGGAAGGACAGAAACATGACTCCAGCAAACTGACCCAGGCTCAGTTACTAGCGTACCTAGCTGACCTAAGCTGTGGTTATGCAGCTCACAAGAGGGAGGCAGAAGACAAAGCCCAAAGAACAACAGAAGATGGGCTTCCTCCATGGACCAAAGGAAGGGCTTAATAAAATAGCTTGTCTTTGACCGGAGGGATAGAAATAGGGCAAGTATTGGTAATAAAGTCAGAGAATATAAAGATCAGAGTCAGAGACTGGGAATGAACAGCAAAAGCCTGAAAAATCCAAAAGTAATGATTAAAATGTATGCTAACGATTATTGAGAAAACATTTAGTACTTAAGACATTCTTTATTGTAATACTTTAGACCTCTCAGAATAAAGGTAAAATAAGCCCTTAAAAGACCATGTGTTCTATTCAGTGCTATGGGGACACAGTGGCAAAGACATACATGCTACTGAAGAAGTTAGGAAAGATCATTACCCTTAGAAATGCAACTTCTCAGGGGAAAATCCTATTTTCTTATTTCCCAGGTAGTAGAGCAGAATCAGTGTGAAGTGTATGTTTGCGTTCTGTGCTAAAATGTCCCCTTTCTAGAAGACCAAATGACTCCTGATTGCAAAACACAATATCATTTATAACAGAAACTCTGGAAAACCCAAAAGCTCCAAATCCCTTACGCAGCCAGAGATTTGGCAGGCACCAGTCTATTACCTAGCAGCACAAGTCCTGCTTCGAGTAAGACATTCCAAGGACTTTGGCTACTGTTTTCACTCAAGTGGAAAGACCATAGTTCATAAAGTGTTTCTCACAAAACACTCAGTATGTCTATGGTCCAACACATATCACATACAATCATACATATAAATACCACATATCTATGAACAATACTCTACGCAGCATTCAGAACTTATATTGCCTTAATGCTAAAAAAAAATGGCAGACTCATTTTTGTTTTCTCTTTTCTCTCTACCTCTCTTTTATCCTATCTTCAGTTTAGTTCGCCAGGGCTTACATCTGAGATGGTGATACTCAACTCTACATATTTTTCATCACCTTTTCATGACTCTTCTCTATTCACATTCCCTGCACATCTCAACCAGGAATATCTGCAAGTTTTTTTTTTTCAGCACAGTATCTCAAAGGCCAAAGTACTTACTTAAAAGGAGAAGAGTATCCTCAGCAAATACAATATTTGATCTCCCCCCATTAACTCAAGCTCACCCCAGTGTTTGACTTTTGGTTTTGCTAACATTTCCAAATCTGTCTACCACTAGTCATTGCGATATCATCTACGTATCGTAAAACCCACATTCTGCCAATGTTTAGTAAGCAAAACATATTTGATGGAAAAATAAAAACACACAAGAATTAGGAAATGGCAAGAAAGAAGACTACGATGATACAATGACTACACTTTCCAAATTTCTTAACCACTGGTAGTAATTTAGATGATATGAATAAAATATTAAGACTATTGATTATACTATTATCGTTTTTTATAATCAGAAGAGTTTCTGTAGGTAAATTTGTGTTAGCCATAAATGGCTACATAAGGAAGATACACAGCATTCAGCCCTATCATTGATCCTTTTAAGACAATCAGCAATCGTAAACATTATAAGAAATATACAAGTTATGATTCAAGAAAGGAAGATACATTTCCTACCAACTATGTGTTATTACATAATTATTTAATTTTCTGTATCTTTTTGCAGAAGAGCATCATCTAAATTTTGCAGATAGGGGCACAAAGAGGCTAAAGAGTTTAAATAATCTACCACAAATCACACAGCTGGTAAGTAGCATTGCCAGAATTGTAGCCTAAATCAGACTTCAAAACTCATGTTTTTCCCATTATGATTCTTTTTTTTTTTTTTTTTAGTAGAAATTACATCAAAACAATGGCTAAAGAGTTAATTTCCCACATGGCAGATTAGTGGGTCATTCAAAATAGAGTTTGACATTTAGAGGACATTCCTCACTGAACAGCAACATTATGGTAGCACATATTTCAGATCTAAACTTTTAGGCAGGACTCCTTTAACCACTGTCCCACCCAGCCAATTTCCTGTCCTATCAGTACTGCTAATTCTAAACATAAACCACTCGAGGAATTTTAACACACTTGCCAAAGAAACCAAAGGCAGGCTTACAAGTTGGTAGTTTACTTTTATGTGTACACTACCCTCTGCTGGCTGGAGCATAGTAACCCTTCTTTGGAGTACTTCCTGATGTGAACTGAAATAGCTTACAGCACAGCAGACTATGCATCTGCCAGGAGCACCCTGTTGTGATAGCTGTTTGTGAGTCCCGGATTGCTGTAAACATCAAGTCCCACAGTCCCAACATGACCAGGCTGGCCTTTTCCTCAGGGAATGTCAGCATTTATTCACACCATTTCATTTTTAAAGAATGATGGAGAAATAGACGACTACATATTCACCTCAGCGATTCTAACGTGTAACACTGTCTCAGTGTCCAACCTAAAATTCTAAATTACTCTCTAGAACAAGAAAGAAAAAGTATATAAACGTGACCTTATTCAAGTCAATCTTTACATTTACAACTATACATCAAAAATACTGCATTAAAAAGAAAAAAAGATGCTAAAAGTATTTCAGCCACTTGTAATAAATTTTAATCTAATGGGGAATTCATTCTCAAGAAAATAAATCAAGCTGTATTTTCTGTAGTCATATTTGAAACTGATGCTTTAAACGCAACTCATGACCCTCTGGATTATACCGTGAGAATGCATATATAAAAAAAGGTTTTTCAAACTGACCATCATAAACTGCTCAGACTTCCAAGATACGAAAGATTCTTCATTGAGAATTCCACTTAGATGAAACCATCCTCCTAATCACTGCCTTCTCCCAGGAATTTGCTATTCTCTTTTATCACCTCCTCCTTAAATAAAGGGAAGGTGTTATCATTTTCCACAACATGTCAATTCAGCTGCTTTATTGGTTTGCTTCTCATGAGAAATGAGGCCTAGGAATCATAGGATTAAAATGTTTTTGTCCTACTGATTTTTGAAGAGTAATATCAGGGTAATGATAAAATTCAATGTATTTTCTAACAGAAAACTTTTGGCTAGCCATAACTATCTGTTCGTACTCTTCCTTCAAATGGATGATTTAAATACCACTGATATGATTTGTTTTTATACTAGAATGGCCCAGAGTAATCACTTAAAAGTTACTACTCTTTCCATAAATATTTATTGCATGGTGAGCAAAAGAGTCAAGGTCTGTGAATTCACAGAGCTTGTATAGTGGTGGGAGAGACAGACATTAAACAATATACATCCAGACATATACTTACAAACCGTGATTAAACACTGGGAAGAAAAGAGTGCAGTAAGAATAAAAGGAAATACCTATTCAGAAGGGGTGAAGGGAAAGGACAAGAAAGGCTTCTCTGAGGAAGTGAAATTTATCTGAGACCTAAAGGATGAATTAAATTTACTCATACGAAAAGAGGGGAAGAAAACATTCTAGGAAGAGGAAATGTAGTGTGTGTGAGAAGACTCTGAGACTAACAGGAGGTAAATTCATTCTGGGACCTGAAAGAAGACGACCAGGGTGGATAACAACTGGCAAGCAAAAGGGAAGGTGGCACAAGATGAGACTGGACAGGTCAGAAGCAGATCAGGCTGACATAAAGGTTATGTAAAGGATTCTGAATTTTATTCTAAATTCCACAGAAAGCCACTGATGAGATTTAAGCAGAGGAATTTCCTTATCTATTTATATTCTGAAAGGTATTCTGGCCACCATGTAGGACATGGAATGGAGGAAGAAACTGCAGAAGCAGAAAAATCAGTAGAAGATTATTACAGCAGCCTAAGAAAGCAGCACTGCACCATGGTCCTGGGATTAGGGGTGGGAAATAAAAACATACAAGAAAGCAATCATCCGCTCAGTTGTCCCAAGCCAGATTTCTGAAATACCACCCTTAGCTCATCTCCCTCATCCCCAGCTCATCTCCCTCACCCCAATTATCCAATTAGTCACCGAGTCCTGCCACATCTACCTCCCCGCAAAATTCTCAATTCCACCATGCCCTCTACAATCTCTATTCTAGCTTCCTTGGTTCATAGCCTCATCATCTTTGCCTGACTATACCAGGAAGCTCCTCAATGGTATCACAGGTATCCTTCCACAGCTCAAATTTACTAACATAGTGAAGCTCGGAGGCCCTTCACAGAACACAGAGCTTCTGCCACTCTCCAAACATCCCTCATGGGCTTGCCCTTTTACCAACAGGATAAACTTGAAACTCTACAGCAGGTAAGGTCCCTCAACACTGGGCTTCCCTCTTTTAGTCTTCCAGGTTATCTCCAGCTGTTCCTCCCACACTGCTCAGTATTTCCAGCTCCGCTGAAGTCCAGAGTTCCCCACATGTACCACAATGCCTCTCATTCTGTACCTTGCTTAAATTTTTGGCTTTCCAACCAAATTCCCCACCTCTCTTGCCTCAAAAGCACCATGTCCTTAGGTAGGTGCTTTTCTATGTTCACACAACACCTCTCACAGATCACTACAGAACACAAGATGCTGTGTTGGAATATGGTTTGAGTGGCCATTTCTCCTAATGTGCAAGTTTTCTAAGGATAAGAAGCCTTAGTCTGTTCAGCCCCAAGACCTGACACAAATGGTCTCATAAACACATGTCGGGTGATGAAAACTATGGCCTTCCTCTCAAGGAAGAGGTAATTAAGTAAGAGAAATAAAGTATAGAAAAATAGGAAAAGTACATGAATGCAAAAATTGTTAAGCGAATGGCTTTTTTTTCCTATTTCTCATAGTACCTTTTCTAAAAGTTCACCTGTCCTCAATTCTTACATTAGTATCTGCTTATTTACTCTCAGAAAAAAAAAAAAAAAAAGTGCATCCTTCTTTACAGAGCAAACAGCAGTTATCAGATATGAATTTCCTCATCATCCTCCTTGCCCCAACCACCATGCCCGTCCTCTACTACAAACTGGCTCCTACTCACCTCATTGTGAAGTCTCATCTCCTGCACCAGTCCCTATCAATATAATGATAAAGACAAAATTCTCTCCTGGTGTCCCTTCATTGCCAAGAGTTAATTTAATAGAATTCCTGAAACTTCAGTTAAAATATCTAACGATGATCATCAAATTATAAAATCACTATTCTTTAAAAATACGATACGTCCACTTTCTAGAGGATGAAGTTGCAGAGCTCCATAGTCATTCAGCAGAAAACCAAATGGCTTCTATTTTAATTGTAGGTCAAGTTTAAGCTGTCCTTTTACTCACTGACAGTTCCTGATAATGAGATAATGATTTCTTCTACCTCACTAGTATTAACCTTAAGTCATTTATAGTCTCAAAGTGACAGTAGTTTATACAAAACAGCAGCTTCATTGCAAATGCTTGAATACAAATGGCTTATGAAATTTATTCTATGATAAGTGAAAACCAGTGATGCTGTCACCATAGTGAAAGCCACCAAACTGGTAGTGTTTATCTACTTTTGTGGGGAAAACCTTTTTAGATTCATGGAACCAGTTAAAGCTACGATTTCTTAAGTAAGGTGTGAGGAAGAAGGCAAAGAGATGGAAGAGAAAAACAATGGGTCGGTTTATTTTCTTGTAATCAGCAGAGACTGAAATGAAATTTAAATGACAGTGCTGAATATAATGGGGCTCAGTTCAGCTTCAGGGTAATTACCCATGTCCGGCTTTTGTTTAAAAATCCTGCTCTCGTTATCAAAGCTTCCCACTGTTCTACATCTGGTACTGGACAGTAGCTATAGAAACCACTTGTGCTAAAGTTATACAACTATAAACAGCACTAGGCCATTTCCAAACCAAGGACAAGCAGGTCAAAAGTCTGGCATCCAATACTATCAAGAGAAACCTCTAGCATTATTCTTAATGAGAACAAGGTACCATTGGAAATCTTCATCCTTGAATTAGGTATTTACATATAATCTATACTTTTTAAAAATTTCACTACATGTTACCTAAAATCTACAAAAATATTTTAATACGTATCAAAATCTTCGTATCTAGAGTGTTCAAAATGAGTGACAACCATTAAACTTTGACATCTGGCACTCAATACGTAATTTCTTAATAATTAGAAAAAAAGCATTGGGGATATTAGTCCTTATCATGACAACACAGAAGTATTAACACTTTCTACATGCTATCTGCTAGAATCTATACTTTATAAAATTCAAAACTTTATCTCAAATGATAAAAGAATACAAAGTCAACACACTAGATAAACATTTAATGACCGCTTATTAGTTACTGTATCTAATATTTCATTAAAACTAAAAATCTTGTTACACCTTCTTGAGCAGCAGACCAAAACATGTGCAGGCATGCACATATATATGCTGTCACTTTAATGTAGATTATTCCTCTCCTAGGTGAGTTTTTTAAATTTCCATAATCCATTAAAATAAAAATTAATAAAAACAAATATGCATTTATACAAAGATCAAAACCAAGCAAAACTATATTGCTTAGGGATGAATTCAATAGCGGCAATATTACAAAAGAAAAGCAAGATAATGATTACCATAAAAGTCAGAATAGTGGTTACATTGCAGAGGGAGGTATTTATGATTAACAATGGCCACAAAAGGGGGGTTCTTCTGGAGTGCTGCATTATTCTATAACCTTGACCTTGGTGGCAGGTACATGGACATTCACTTTATAATTACTAAATTGTACATTATGTAAAAAATACACATTAAAAATCTCAGGGTTAGATTCTTAGAAGATCATAAAGTGGAAAGAGGACGTAAGTTTACATGTGAATTTGAAAAACACCAGAAAGATAATTCTAAGTTAAATAACCATATGATAAATGAGAAAAATATAAAAATATACAATGAGGAAAAAGACAAAAATATACATGAGAAACTTCCCATTTCTCTAAATCATTCATACCTTGGAATCCCTGAGTTATATTTATATTTTCAACTGACCTATGCCAAAGATTCTTTTAACACTAGTACTTTAAAAACTGTTTTACTGGCATAGTTTAAAAACATGCTGGAACCATAAAGACATACGTTCTCTCAGTCTTCAGAGAACTGCTTATTTCTGCAAATAAAATAGTCTTTCTAAACAGAACCATAAGATGCAGGATCCAGATATCTTAAATGCCTGCTTTCCTGGAGCTAGTGGGGAAGAGAGGTTTGCTTTTTCATGGTTTATCAGAAACAATAGTTTAAAACTATTATGATAGCATTAACTTAACAAAAAAACCCATTTAACAAAATCATTTTATTTGCATAAGTATAAAAGAAAAATGATCTTCCACGATGTAAACTCAAGAAAAAGTACCACCAACAGCAAAAGAAAATTCATTTGGAACTAAGTGGACCAAATGAACCTGAAAACTGAATTCAGGCAGCAAGATACGCAGCATCACCAGGCTGCTGTCTGCTTCTCCGAGTCTTTTTGAAGCACCTCAAGTTAAGTCGTAATTTATAAATAATGCAAATTGGTTCCCTTCTGACTTGCTATGCAAAATAATTTTTAAAAAGACACTCTCTTTCTCTCAGATACACACACATACTTTGATGGTGGTAAGTATTGGATTGTATGAAGACCTAGACTGAGTTTATGTCCAATATGTCTTTAGTGTCACCATGCTTGTTTTTCTCACCAATAAATGAGGTTATTACCTTTATCTATCTTACCCTTTGTTTTAAATGCTTCATACCTAATCTCTAATCTTTTATACTTCTAATCGAAAGGGAACCCACAGTTTTGGGAAGAGATAGGCAAAAATTACAAAATATTTCAGAAGGAAAAGTCAATCAGAAGAGATACACTTTAATTCCAATAGCTGCAAAAGAAAAACACAACTAACAACATTAATCCTGAGAAAGGATAATGTGTAAAGAAAACAGGCATCAGCATTATGCCAGCAAAACACCAGAGTTTATGATCAGTAACACTATTATAATTCTAATATGTAAACTATTTATCATAAAGACTAATTTCTTCCACTTCAAGCCATCTATAAGTCATTTTCTGAAGTGACCTCAGTGTCTATTATCTCCTTTGTTTAAAAAAATACTGTTATAAAGCTAATGGTTCTCTTGTCCTTCATAGCTTCAAAATCTTTCAGTCCTTTAGTTAAAACCCTCAGTTTTGGCGACACTCCATTCTGATTAATGCATTCATCAGCTTCATGTTACTGGACTCTTTCATTCAATCCAAAATAAAAAATTACATAAACTGTCATCAGCTGCCACTGTGACCTTCCAGCATTCCTCTTTTAAATAATCTAAACTATATGATGTAGCTATACTAAACTATATGATGTAGCCATACAAAAAAAGACAACTGATTTATACATTATAACTTTAGTCTAAATTAATAGCCATATAATATCTTGAATTAAACGTACCCAAACTTCAATACTTCTCAAACCACTAGGAATATAAGGTAGCGTGTCAGGTAAATAAACCACAAAATAAATAGGGCACATGATGGCCCACTTAATGTAATGGTAATCTAAACTAATTTTTTATATTTAATCATTTTACATTGAATCATGTATGTCTTTTTATATTTAATCATTTTATATTTAATCATTTAATTATATTTAATTTTTTATATTTAATCATTTACATTTAATCATGATAGAGTAGACTATAAAAGTTGCATGAATTTTTTAAAAAGATTTCAAGGAAACCTTGAAAAGGCGACCCTGGATACTCTTTTCATCTGTTCAAGTAGAGTCTATGGAGAAGGTTGAGAGAGTATCGTTTCAGGTGACCGTCATTGAAAATGTAACTATTACACCTCAGTCTGTTGTGGACAACTCTGGAGATCTGCATTTTTATTCTATACATTTCATATAAGAAAAATGTTTTATAGAAGTAACCACTGTGACTAGAACCACATATAGCAGCATCAACTACATGTTGTGTTAAGTGGGACAGCAAGATCTAGTAAAACAAACCGCCGGGCGTGGTGGCTCACGCCTGTAATCCTAGCATTTTTGGGAGGCCAAGGCTGGCGGATCACGAGGTCAGGAAATCGAGACCATCCTGGCTAACAGGGTGAAACCTGGTCTCTACTAAAAATACAAAAACAAAATCTGCTGGGCGTGGTGGTGGGCACCTGTAGTCCCGGCTACTCGGGAGGCTGCGGCAGAAGAGTGGCGTGAACCCGGGAGGCGTACCTTGCAGTGAGCCGAGACCAAGCCCCTGCACTCCAACCTGGGCAAAAGAGCGAGATTCCGTCTCAAAAAAAAAAAAACACACATTCCACCATGGCCCCAAAAGTAACACCAGCTATACAGCAGGACAAAGAAAGACTATCTTTAAAAACAAACTAGTAATATGTCACTCAAGAATATTTACCTTTCAGAGCCAGGCACAATGGCTCATGCCTGTAATCCCAGCACTTTGGGAGGCTGAGGTGGGCGGATCACGAGGTTAGGAGATTGAGACCATCCTGGCCAACATGGTGAAACCCCGTTTCAACTAAAAATACAAAAATTAGCTGGGCATGGTGGCGCACGCCTGCAGTCCCAGCTACTTGGGAGGCTGAGGCAGGAGAATCGCTCAAACCCGGAAGGCGGAGGTTGCAGTGAGCCGAGACTGCGCCACTGCACTCCAGCCTGGCAACAGAGTGAGACTCCATCTCAAAAATAAATAAATAAAAATAAAAAATTAAAAGAATATTTACCTTTTAATCTTGGCATATTCCAAAGGTAGAAATATGCTTCAGTAGAGAGGCAACAAGATGTAGAAAAAAGGACACAGAATGTCAAGTACAAAGAGGAGTTTTGGTCTCAACTCTGCCACTTAACTACTTAAGCAAACTGGGATAGTCCCAGGCTACTCTTTCTCATTTCTAAAATGGTGACATTAATAAAGTCAAGTGGATAGGGAAGTTTTGTAAACAACAATGCATTATAAAAGTGTTACTCATCATTCACTTGGCTTTCAGAATATATCAACAAGGAATAATGAAAAAACTTGGCCCTTCTTATCAGGCAATTTCAAAATTTTAATACAGTTGTCAATAATTTTCTTCTTTACTACTTATGTGCCATAAGCAAGTCTGAAAGGTATGGCCAATAATATAAAACTTCAAAATTTTATAAAATATCAATATTCCTCAGACAATTTTTGTTGTAACTTACACTTACACTTTTAAAAGAGGAATAGGGAGAATACTTTATAACAACATACCAAGTGGGCCAAAAGTTATACTGAAGTTAAACCTAACAAGTGACAAATCAAAAATGAAGAGACACAGTATACAAAACTGTAAAAATCTAAAACTAATAGTCTTCTTCCATTGCCAAAATCAACAATGCTGAACAAGCCCAAGAATAATTTGTTAGACGTGTGTGAGAACTGTTTGACAATTTTATGTCACCACTTGCATTATAAAGGACTGAGATCTTGCTGCAATTATATACACTTCTCTCCACACAAACAAAAGGTAGAAATGAAGTAATTAATTAAAAACCAAACATGATTAATTTAACATGACAAAGTACTTTCGGTTACAATAAACATCATACTAGTAAAAATTCACTAGTTAAATTTGATCTTATATAGGGAAGACCATTTCAAAAATTACTTGAGGCTTTTCCTTGTTTTTTTTTTTTTTAATCAATTTGAAAAGAAGAAAGTAAAATGATAAAAAGAAAACCCAACAAAAATGAGCATTGCCTTTACAGGTTTAAAAATACCAAAGGTGAGTACCCTCATTTATCATTTTAACATAGGACAAAAATCCTCAAAAGCCCAGTTTTCCTTGAGTCTCAAATAAATTTGCTTAGGGAAATATTATAAATCTGGGGAAAAATATCAGACTTTCTTAAACAAATAAAGCTCAGCAGAAAGCAAGCATAAAAATTAGTCCACAATGGATCTTAATTTTTAAATTTTCCCATTAAAATAGAATGGCTGATTTATTATGCAGCTCCATGAATTATTAAAGAGTCTTCACAGCTTCGTCCTCCTAATTCTTTGGAATACTATTTATGTAGGCCACACAATAAAGAATGCTAATGCCATTTACTTTTCTTTCTAATATCACGACTTAAAACTGCAAAATCTACAGGTAACGCTTGCTTTTTACATGTATTACTCATGTGCCTGGCACATAAATGTTAGGTACTATTATATTACTAACTCGAATGATTCTATTAAATGCTATGATTTCTAAGAGCTGTAATGTTACCATCTGAATTATCAAAATGCCTTACTTCCTTTAAAATACCAAAAGACAAACATATACATGAGAAGTAAGTGACTAGGAGAGGAGAAAAAAAGCATCCTCTAACATACAACAGACTCCTCTTATTCAATGTGATGGACTATAATGGAATGAACATTCTGTTCTATCCTAAAATTCATATGTTGAGTCCCTAACCCTCAATATGACTGTATTTGAAGACAAGGCCTTTAAGGAGGTCATTACACATAAATGAAATTTTAAAGGTGGGGCCTTAATCCAATAGGACTCTCATTCTTTTAAGAAGAGGAAGACAGACAGATGAGACTGGAGGATGGCTTGAGCCCTGGAGTTTGAGGTTACAGTAAGGCAGAATAGTGCCACTGTATTCTAGTCTGGGTGATGGAGTGAGACACTGTCTAAATCCAAAACAAAAAGAAGAGGAAGAGACACCGGAAGTGCAGATGCACAAAGGAAAGAACTTGTGAGAACAGCGAGACAGTGAACACCTGCAAGAAGCTAAGTCTGCTGACACCTGAATCTTGAATTTCCAGCCTCCAGAACTGTGAGAAAATAAATTTCTGTTAAGTCGCCCAGTCTGTGGTATTTGGCTATGGCAGCCCAAGCACACTAATACAATTAGCTAACTGGATAAAGGAAATAAAAGCAGGAAGAAATTAAAATGCTTTGTAAACATATTAAACTTATTTTAACTTAAAAAACAATATTCATTTGTATATATTCATACAGAATCAAGACCTATAAAGAATTCTAGTTTTGGCTTCTATAAAATGATGCAAGAGCTTACAAAGCAATCTGGGTGCAAAAACCTAGATTGCAGTTACTTTTTTCAAAGTCATTCCCAATTCAAGTCTTCTCTTTTTTTAGCAACTCACTTTGTTCTTTCTAAAGCATTAACTCAGTTTTTATAGAAATTACAACTGTATTCTTACACAAATATTTCACTGGTCTAACTAGTATTTAAGTAGATTACATAATTACCGTAACAAATATAATTGGCATAAACAGTTCTGAGAATACCACAATAGACTCATTAAACAAATAAATCAGCTGATAGAAGCAGAAGTACTGTATATAAATATAGTAGAGATCAAGCGACTCACCAGCTGAAAGTATTCAATATACAACATATTATTGCATCAGGCAGTGTGGTTTTTATTTCGTTGTTGTTGTTTGTTTTGAGACGGAGTCTCGCTCTGTCTCCAGGCTGGAGTGCAGTGACGCAGTCTCAGCTCACTGCAACCTCCACCTCCTGGGTTCAAGCGATTCTCCTGCCTCAGCCTCCCGAGTCACTGGGACTACAGGTGTGTGCCACCACGCCCAGCTGATTTTTGTATTTTTAGTAGAGACAGGGTTTCACTATGTTGGCCAGGCTGGTCTCGTACTCCTGGCCTCGTGATCCGCCCACCTTGGCCTCCCAAAGTGCTGGGATTACAGATGAGAGCCACCACCCCCGGCCCAGGCAGTGTGTTTTAGAGCAGGAATGGCCAGTATTGGTTAATCAACGGGGTTTGAAATGGACATTAGATAAGAGGGCTTCTACTGTATACCCAAATAAATGTTACTCATTTAAAATTTTCATTCTGGAAGGCTGTAATGATGCCAAACAATTTGGAAACTATTTATAGAATTTCTGAATCTGTAATGTTTTAAATGTTTAATGGTTTAATGGCAAATCATCATCCTTGAAATAGAATTTGATTTCCAAAAACAACTTTAAATCATTAGTCTGGTATAAAATAAGAGCAGCAAAGTCCAGTAAAATCATTTTAAGAAAAGCAAGGTGTTACTATAAAACAAAATAACTGATTAATAAAAAAAAAAACTTCTTTAAAGGCAAATCTTAAAGGTAAGTTTCAAGAATATGTTGAAAAATTATGACAGAAATAGAATGAGTACAAAGATTCCACTCCAAGGATGTAATTTGAATATAAACTTCTAGTATTTTTGTTTTAAAAATGACTGCCATACATTTTCATTTTAATTACACCACATATATCTATACATCCATATGTTTATATGTAGGTACACAGATACCTATATATACATATAGTAGATACCAATCAACTACTTATATAGATGTATAGGTTAGCTTTCTGAAATGCCCTGATATTGGAGCCTGATTACAGAAGACAGTTTATGTCACAATGAAAATTCTGAACGTTTTTCAGTAATAAAAAAATATTTTGCATAAGGTAGTGACATAATGAATGCAATGTTTTAGGAAGATTCATTTAACATATAAACTAGAGGTATGAAGGAGATCATTTAGGAGACTGTGAACATAAACCAGGTGTATGGTAATAAGGGTCTAAATTAGAGACAGCAAATGGAAATAAAAAGGATGAAAACAATGATATAAAATAATATATGCAAAAGGTACCATATAAATATTAGTTTTCATCACTATGAAATAATCCATAAGATAGAACTATATCAAAACAAGTCAAATGCAGGCTAGAGATGGGTATGAAAATCTTCAGGCTGGGGCAATGGCTCACGCCTGTAATCCCAGCACTTTGGGAGGCCAAAGTAGGCAGATCAAGAGCTCAGTTCAACACCAGCCTGGCCAAGATGGTGAAACCCCGTCTCTACTAAAAATACAAAAAAAAAAAATTAGCCAGGCATAGTGGCAGGCACCTGTAATCCCGGCTACTCAGGAGGCTACGGCAGGAGAATCGCTTGAAACCAGAAGGTGGAGGATGCAGTGAGCCGACATTGCCTGGGTGAAAGAGGGAAACTCCGTCTCAAAAGAAAAAAAAAAAAAGTAAGGAAGACTCTTCACAGTACCACCTTTCTTCTGCTTACCCTAAAGGTCCAGAGCAAGAATGGGGGTCATCCAAGTTTCCAGTGAAATTAAGAGAGTTGTCAATCGACAGAAGTACAGCCCAAAGAGCTTTTGTAGATTTAATTAAGCTCCATTATGAGACATGATTCATGTCAACTCTCGTCTGGGCATGAAATAACAAACGTTTCGTTCTTTCTTAAACTTAAATGAATTTTGTATGTAAGAGAGAGAAAGGGAGACAGAGAATGTGTTGGGCCCTAACAAACTGGGGACAATTACTTTCTCTCTTTATTTATAAAGCAACATATTCTCTTCATTACAGTCTGCCATCAAGTAGGTTCTGCTTTTGGAGAAAAATGGTAACTAGGACATTGCTACTTAGGTAACAGTTGTCTAAGAATGCTGTTTTATAACTGAGTTAGCAACAAGGATGTCAAATAAAGCCTGAGAAGTGAGGGTCAACGTCTATTTGAACTCTACTCAATGTCTATGTCTACATCCAACTCCTACCCTTCAATCCCGACTGGATGCCACAAATCTCTTCAACTTCTGCCTCTTGCTAAATTCATCTGTAATTTTTAAAGTCCCACGGAATAACATTTCCAAACTCTATCACAGGAAAACTATGTAGAAACAACTACTTTTGATTCTTTCAGAATTTATCCCAAAAATACTAAAGCAATTTACCTCAAATTTCTGCACCTTTTCCATTGTGATCAAGCGCCTTGATGTGTGACTGGAAAGCTTCTGCTCACAGTTGCTAATGAGTTTCAGGCAAGGGTGCCAAGGCACCATCTCTTCAGTGTACCTGAAGGAAGAACAGCTGACTGTTAGGAACACTCACATGTGTGGCCCACGAAGAATCATGGGGATCGTCCAATGTAGTGTGAGATGTTCTTCACTATGTGCTCTTTTTCCCCACATATGCTAACTGTCCACATGATCCTAACTATCTATAAGCAAAGTAGCTTAATTTTATCATATCCCAGAAATGCAGTTAAATTTTTTACCTGTAGAATAAGAGAGAAATATTGTAAATACGTTTTGTTGAAGAACGCCAAACATTTAAACCACAAAAGTACAAGGTGATTCCACCCTACAGAACTCCGTAAGAGTAGATAAAAATACACTCAAGAACATCCCTTGACATTCACGAAAGACTGACCATCTGTAGATTTTTATAAATTCCCAAAGTGTACAACCCACTACAGCATATACTTTCCCCTCTAAAATGAAGTGCCCCTGCAAAATTTTAATAACATCTTGAGACCTCTATTACGTTTGTACATATAGAACCAAAGTTATTTGTAAAATTATTCAAATAAACTACAACTAAAATAAACGCTACAGATTACATCAGTCTTTTGGTGATATGAACCAGGAAATAAAACAAAAATATGCCAGTGAGTGGTGGAGACTGCTGCTGTACAGCACATGTCCTACATGGATAAAGATGATGACAACGTCTAGAAAGCAGGACAGTCAATAGCAGGAGTTCAGAATCTGGCATCTGACAGGTTAGCATAAATCTTGGCCAAAGAAATAGGTAACAGAGGTGGGAGAAACAGCTATGGAACAGAATGTGAAAGAACAGCAAGGGAGGGGACTCACTAGGCATGGGTACTTTCAAGAACACTGTGTTGCCAGGATTTATGTTTCCCTTGCAATTTTGTATGCCTTTTTGGATGGTGTCTGCACACATTTATTATACAGGTAATCTTAAAGGTCTGATTCAAAATAGCAAAGGTGCTGATTAGTTTTTCATGTAAAGGACCACAATCTCAGCTACCTGTTTTAATGCATCAACACTGTTTTCCCCACCACTCTTTCCTGAACTTTTCGAGGTCCCACTGACCTTCAACGAGCTCTCCCTGTTACCTCAATCATATGCTCAAACCCATCATCACCCACTTCCCAAGCATCATTCATAATGCACTTCACTTTATTATCAGTGGAAAGAACTATCTTGAAGTCATTCTCTGACTTCTTCCTAGAGCTTTCCAACAAGTAATGAGCACTTCAGATTTCACCTCATCTAGTAATTCTTTAATGTTCACTACATAGCCAGAAATGTTGTAGCTCTTATAACACTGACATCAAATTTTGAATCTTCATGCAATGCATTTATGACATGAAAGAATACATTCTTTTTTTTTCTTTTTCAGAGACAGGATCTTGCTCTGTTGCCCAGGATGGAGTACAGTAGAAAGAATATATTCTACACCATGGTTGAGACTAAAATAATAAGTGCTAACAGAAAGAAGATATAGCCTTAACCTTACACTTACAAACCATAGGATCTACAGATGCTGGAAACAGTGTGTGTCAAACTAAGTAATACACTATTTTTTAAAGGAAAAAAATCTTTTACTTCCTGGCGGACTGACTTAAAGTATTTTTTTATTAAAATGTGACTTAAATATGCACAAGTATAAATTTGATATAAATTCTTCATGCTTATATCCCTAATATAACTATAAAACCCAAAAAGCAAATTTATCAATCCAATCCCAAAGTACAAAACCAATACAATTTTAATTAACATCTATGGCATTTGGTTTAACAGCAGAAAAACATATTTGCATGTTTCATATTATCTTTTTTGACTCAATCTTAATTCATTTTTAACAATTATTCTATTAATGAGCCAATCAATTTAACCATATACTCCCAAAGTACCATACTAAAAAGATTAAAAATAGCAGTTAAAAAATTATTCAGCTGGGTGTGGTGGCTCATACCTGTAATCCTAGAGCTTTGGGAGGCCAAGGCGAGGGGATCACCTAAGGTCAGGAGTTCGAGACCTGCCTGGTCAACATGGTGAAATCCCGTCTCTACTAAAAATACAAAATTAGCCAAGCATGATGGCACATGCCTGCAATCCCAGCTACTTGGGAGGCTGAAGCAGGAGAATCGCTCAAACCTGGGAGGTGGATGTTGTAGTGAGTCAAGATCACACCACTGCACTCTAGACTGGGCAACAAGAGCGAAACTCTGTCTCAAAATAAAATAAAATAAAATAAAAAATAAAATAAAATAATTCACTGTATATTTTCCAACATATTTCATTTCAGTGGAATGCTGGCAAATGGTTAAGTGGAAGGTATAAATCTGTATGTTGCCTGGGCCATTACAACAGTACCAAATCCTATCTTAACTCCCCATTTTTATTAATATCCCCCTACAATCCGAGTTATCTATTTAAAAGCTAAATCATCCTTAATAGGTAAATCCACAGAGATTGACAAGTGGTGCCAGAGGTGGTAATTGCTAATGTCTATGGGGTACTTCTCGGGGGTGAAGAAAATGTTCTGGAATTACCTAGTGGTGATGGTCGCACAACTTTGTGGATAAACTAAAACCATGAAGCTGTATACGTTAAGAGGGTGAGTTTCATGGTATGCAAATTCTATTTCAATTTTTTTTTAAAAAACAAAAATAATTGTGTATATAGGACCCTAGATTTTCCACGAATCAATTTTGACTGTCACTCATTTTCCTGTGAATCTTAATGCTTCAACTACTTTCCAAATGTCACTAGAATTTCAGCTTCCATTTGAGAAACAGATTTTGCAAAGATTGAACATTTACTAAAAACAGCTTAAAAGTCAGTTCTTCCAATGCAAATCAAAACCACAATGAGATACCATTTCACACCAGTTAGAATGGCAATTATTAAAAAGTCAGGAAACAACAGGTGCTGGAGAGGATGTGGAGAAATAGGAACACTTTTACACTGTTGGTGGGACTGTAAACTAGTTCAACCATTGTGGAAAAGTGTGGTGATTCCTCAAGGATCTAGAACTAGAAATACCATTTGACCCAGCCATCCCATTACTGGAGATATACCCAAAGGATTATAAGTCATGCTGCTATAAAGACACACGCACACGTATGTTTATTGCAGCACTATTCACAATAGCAAAGACTTGGAATCAACCCAAATGTCCATCAGTGACAGACTGGATTAAGAAAATGTGGTACATATACACCATGGACTACTATGCAGCCATAAAAAAGGATGAGTTTGTGTCCTTTGTAGGGACATGGATGCAGCTGGAAACCATCATTCTCAGCAAACTATCACAAGAACAGAAAACCAAATACCACATGTTCTCACTCACACGTGGGAATTGAACAATGAGAACACTTGGACACAGGAAGGGGAATATCACACACCAGGTCCTATTGTAGGGAGGGGGGAGGGGGGAGGTATACCATTAGGAGATATACCTAATGTAAATGACGAGTTGATGGTTGCAGCACACCAACATGGCACATGTATACATATGTAACAAACCTGCACATTGTGCACATGTACCCTAGAACTTAAAGAAAAAAAAAAATCACTTCTTCTTCTTTCCTAAGAGATGAAAAACAAGTTCTCTTCACTGATTATAGGCACTGCAAAGTTCATCTTACTACAATCAAAATTTATCTCCAAGTCCTACTTTGGGGCACATTATTAGCTTCTCACCTTTTCAAAAATTTTTAATTAATGAATTAAAATTATATACATTTGAGGGGTACAATGTGCTATTTTGATATAAGTGTGTCATCATGTCATCACTAACACTAGCAGCTGGATTTCTATAAAGGTCATCTTTTATAAAGAAATACTATTTCTAATCACTTCAGGAGTTATCTGTGTACAATGAAATTAGGTAGAGCTAAATGGATATACGGAGCCTGGGCAAACAGCTACACTCACTCAGTAGCACACTGACTCCTATAACATCAAACATACCTGGACTGTATGTGTACACACTGGATTGACACCCTGTACACATGGTTGTAACACAGATAATCTGGGTCATTTGCAAGTAGCCAAAATTGTAAATAATAAACTCACAAATACCAACAGACTACAGTAATTTTACGTGTTAAGTCTCTATAAGCAGTAAAAACAAGCTACTATGAGAGCACAGAGGAAGGACTGATTAATTCTGCTGAGAAGTATCTGAGAAAGTGTCACAGAAGTGTTGACAATTAAGCCAGGCCTAGAAAAATGACTAGAATTTTACCAGTTGAGGAAAGAAGAAAGGGCATCTCAAACAGTAGGGTCAGAATAAACAAAGGTGAAAAGACATAAAATGCACAGAGTATCTTGATGCCGGCAAAAAGTCTGATATACTGGAGTAGGGAGAGTCTAGACTAGAAGGAAAAAGAACAGCAGAAGTTTCTGAGTAGCAGTTTCTTTACTGCAATTTAAATTGTCAAACAGTGAGAAAAATCCTTTTCAATCATTAGCTCTCACAATTTCCCATATACAACTAAGCTTTTAGGCAGTATTTTGCTTTTATGTCTTATACTTTTCAATCAATCCTGGGTTAAAATAATACCTGAACTTGGTTATAATGTGTAACTTGAATCATATAACAGGGTTTGGCTGACCGTAAATTAATTCAGTAACAGAACTAACAGCCTACATCCACCACACCAAAAATACAAAAGTCTTAAAATTAAACTACGCTAAGGTATAACTGTAAATTGAATTCCTTTTTAGTCCTGGTCTAATATAAAGCTACATTTTCAATATAACATAGTTAAACTAATTCTAAACTGCTTAATTCAGAAGAACATTAGTTCAAACTTTTACAGGTGACTTTAGACTCAAATTCATCTTGATATTGTCTTATTTTCAAAACAGTAAAGAATTTTCAAAAGAGTAAAGACCTTGAATATGAAAACAGTTCATTTTTCTCGCATAAACGCAATACAAATTTAGTTCACTATTAATAATTAATAAGATCGCTTTAGGCTTAAAGAGAGAAGACACTATTGAGATCTAATAATGAACATCAGGGGATCTGAAAATAACTCTCTCCAGGGGCCAGAAACTCAGGGAAATAAATGCCACCATAGTCTTCCCACGTGAGTTAGCCCCATAACTAGAAGAAATCTATCCATTGATAAAACATTGATAAAACATCTAAGACAAAAAACAAAAAAAAAAAATCACTACAACATGTCTCCCTTTTCCCTTTCTAAAACATCACTTTGGTTATATGTATTTGGAAATCTTCCCTCATCTAAAATTACTAATAGAGAAGTCATTGAAGAAATATCCAGTGGCCACTTTTTAAAGTCTTTAGAAATACACTCAGTTTAAAGAACCTCCAATATTATTTTTTATAAAGGAATAAAAGAACTCCAAAATAAATTCTTAACCACATATGATTTCGATTATAATTAAATAATAAACTACAAAACAGTGAACAGTCAGATATGCTAAAAAGGAAGGAATTACATAAAAAACTACTGAGGATATTTCAAAAGGACAGAAAAGCCAGCTCAAAGAAACTCCCTCTGGTCAAATCTGTGACCATTTGAGCAACAAAATACTACTACTAATAAATTACAACCCAATGAATAATACAGGAATCCATGACTCCATACCACTACAAATAATTAATGAAGTAAATGGGGCAGAAAGAAAAGCTCTTTCTTATAGAATACCAACTTCCAAATGCAGAAGAAATTATGGAATAGAAGAATCACTTGGCAACCACCACAGCAGTGGCTGTCAACAATGGAGTCATCAATCTGAGTAGTGGTTTGATGAAAAACAAGACATTCGTGTAATCTTGTTATTTCCCCATAAAATACAAATCAAAGAAGAAAATGATGAGTCAGAGAGGAGAAATCTGTCAGAGAAGAGCCTGACCAGACAATCAAAGTTAACATTACCAGGAGGAGTGGCTTTGTGTGCCCTATGATGTGCTGCAAAGATCATGTCTGCGGTATTCCTACCAAGAAAGCATGACCTCAGTCTGGTCATAGAATAAATATCAGATGGCCCCGGCCTACAAAACTTCCAAGGATACAAAAGATATGGAAAGACAGAAAATATTCTGGACCAGAGAAGACCAAAAAAGATAGGATAGATGATTACAGCACAGTTTCCTGCATGGATTGCAACTGGTAAAATTTGAATGGGGTCTATGATCTGGATGGAATACTGTTATCAATGCTAACTTCCAGACTTGGAGGGTTGATCATGGCTAGATAGGAATGTTCTTGGTAAGAGGGCACCATACCAATGACTTCTCAAATGGTTTCAAAAAGATTAGTGATAACAGATACATGCAGGAGTCAGGGGAGGTAGATATATGTTAATATTGGGAAAATCTGGATAAGGGTAGAGATGGGAGTTTTCTGTATTGTATTTGAAACTTCTGTAAGTTTGAAATTATTTCACAGTAATTTTTTTTTTTAAATTTTAGCCCTACAACTTGAATTAAACAAAAAGCAAGTAGCTTGTTGCTGGAATTCAGTTTGTCTAAGGTAGGAACCCTCTCTACAAAGACATGAACAAATACAGTCTTATCTGAAAACATTAATAAAACTTCACCTATCATTTCATGTACTAAGTATACGAGATCTGGCAGGATGTTGAATTAAGTGAATACAGCACTGGGAATAAGGAAACAAATTAGCTAGCTGGCTTTTAATTTTAGACAGGTCATTTCACTCCTTGGAATTAAGTTTCCTCATTTCTAAAACAGGTTAAATGAGATTACCATTAACAACAAAACAAACTCAGTGTTAAGGGGTCTGGGTACAAATGTATTCTCTCTGATCAGCTGATAATGAAATGCATAACTAAACTGAGGCCATGGCAGTTTTAAATACAGCATTTGTAAAACAAACAAGAAGAAATAGCTGAGGGTCCCAAATACTGAGGGACTACCAAGCTTTGTAGAAAAAGACAGTTACCATTGTATAATTATGTATAGTAAATATAGGAACTGGCCGGACACAGCAGCTCACACCTATAATCCTTTGGGAGGCCAAGGTGGGTGGATCACTTCAGGTCAGGAGTTCAAGACCAGCCTGGCCAACACAGTGAAACCCCGTCTCTATTAAAAACACAAAACTTCACGGGGCGTGGTGGCGTGCGCCTGTAATCCCAGCTACTCAGAGGGCTGAGGTGGGAGAATTGCTTGAACCCAGGAGGTGGAGGTTGCAGTGACATGAGATCGTGCCACCGTACTCCAGTCTGGGTGACAAAACAAAACCCTGTCTCAAAAAATAAATAAAATAAAATAAAATACCAAAACAGGAATTAAAATATTTGTATTAAAAAATATATCTATGGCAGATTGAAGAAATAACCTACTGGGCTTGGCAATACCTTTCAAATTTAAAGATTCCATCTTGTTCAGACATCTTGTCTTTTACTATTAATATATATAGCTTTATTTATATTTAATAGTTACTGAATAACAAAACTAAAAGCAATAATACTGAACATAATCAGGGCTTTAAATATATGCACAGCTCTTATTTTGGTCTTAGCTTTTGATTTATTGTATTTAAGATAATCATAATAGCCAATATATATTAAAGCTAGCATTAGAAGGTAGTAGATGCATGAATCCTTTAGCTAAGCAGTTGAAAATTACCTCTAAAGACTGGCAAAAGAACTATAAAACAGCTGTGATCAACAGGTATTGAGCTAAGTGTAGGGTCCAATAAGGGCTGGCAAAACTTTTTCTATAAAGGGCCAGAGAGTGAATATTTCAGATTTTGTGGGTCACATACTGTATGTTTCTGTCACATATTATTTTGTGTGGATATTTTTTAACAACCTTTAAAAATCTAAAAACTAGGCCGGACGCGGTGGCTCACGCCTGTAATCCCAGCACTTTAGGAGGCCGAGGCGGGCAGATCACGAGGTCAGGAGATCAAGACCATCCTGGCGAACACTGTGAAACCCCGTCTCTACTAAAAATACAAAAAAAAAAAAAACTAGCCAGGCGTGCTGACGGGCACCTGTAGTCCCAGCTACTCTGGAGGCTGAGGCAGGAGACTGGCGTGAACCCGGATGGCGGAGTTTGCAGTGAGCCGAGATCGGGCCACTGCACTCCAGCCTAGGCAACAGAGCGAGACTCCGTCTCAAAAAAAAAAAAAATCTAAAAACTAGTCTAAGCTCAAGAACCTTACAAACACAGGCTGAGGACCATATCTGGTCCATAGGCCATGGTTTGCCCCCTGATATAAAATAACAAGGTCACAACAACTCAGTTGATGAAAAGAAGGAGGCTGAGTACAGTGGCTCACCCTTATAATCACAACATTTTGAGAGGCTGAGGCAGGGGAATTACTTGAGCCTAGAACTTTAAAACCAACCTGGGCAACATAGTGAGATTTCATCTCTACAGAAAAATTAAAAAAAAAAAAAAATAGCTGAGCATGGTGACGTATGCCTGTAGTCCCAGATACTCAGGAGGCTAAGATGGGAGGATCACTTGAGCCTGGGAGGTCAAGGCTGCAGTGAGTCATGATTGCACCACTGCACTCCAGACTGGGTGACAGAGCAAAGACCTTGTTTCAATAAATAAATAAATAAAAAGACTATTTTATACACATTTCAAGGCAAACAAAGGCTATTACAAATTAAATACAAAGATGCACCAAATGCAAGAAGAGATAAAGAAAAAATTATAGTAGATATACAAATATTGTAAGAAAAATGACATTAAAAATAAAATTAAGATTACATACTCTGGCGTATACACCGGTAACCAATAGACTAGTCTTCCACCTAACACGAGGGTCTCAGCTGCGAAGTTTAACAGGTCAAGAAACATATCACTCAGATGATAACTCAAGGAAACAGGAACATGGCTTTCTGGACTACAAAAAAGAAAATTTCAAAATCAGTGAACAATTTTAAGAATGCTAAGTTATTGGGGAAGCTACATGCTTCTTCTCAAAGTAGTAACACATCATATTTAAATTTCACATACCATTTTTCTATCCCCTTTGGTATCTCCTTCTGTGAACCTGTTCTTCTTGTAGATTCTCTGATACCATATGGAGCTACACAGAAAACAAAGGTAACACAGATAGTTAAAAGTCACCAAATCACTGATCAAGGACAAAGGGCCATGTTGCCTTCAAACGTGATACCCTGAGAAGAACACAGCTTTACCGATGCACAAATCCAACTGAAAATGTCCAACATAAAGACTTGGGGGAGGAGCAACTGTCTTCTTAAAATATGTCAATGTCATAAAAGTCATTGAGAAAAGCTGTGGAAGTGTTACAAATTAGAAGCCTAAAAGATATCATTACTAAATGCAATACCTGACCCTAGAATAGATCTTGTCCTAGAGGGAAAACATATACCATAAAAGTTATTACTGAGTCAACTGACAAAACTAATGGCAAACTGTAGATGAAAGTATTTTATCAATTTGCTGAAATTGATAACTGTATTTCTACCAAGAGGATATCTTTATTCTTAGTAAATACACATTGAAGTATAGGAGTAAAAGGCCACAACGTATACCACTTACTCTCAAATTGATCAGAAAAAAAAAAATGTATTTTATATAAGTAAACACAGAGTGCGAGAGCAAATAATAAAGTAAACTGTTACCTTTTAAAAATCACCAAATTTAAGAAGAAAAGAGAGAAGAATCAAATAGACGCAATAAAAAATGATAAAGGGGATATCACCACCGACCCCACAGAAATACAAACTACCATCAGAGAAT